>NC_134875.1:123177983-123477983 GCF_049852395.1 Peromyscus maniculatus bairdii
CACAGCCTTGGTGCAGTGGGAAGGGGCTTGGACCTCCCTAGGCTCAGTGTGCTGGGCTCTGCTGACTCCCTAGGGGAGACCTCGATTTGGGGGATGTAGGGATGCAGGGTGGCTTGGGAAAGAAGGCTGTGGGGTGGGAGGGGGAGGAGGGAGAATCTGTGGATAGTATGTGGAGGGAGTAGAAACTTTCTTAATAAAGATAAATGAAAGAAAAAATAAATAAAAATTTAAAAAAAGAAATCAGGGAAACATCACCCTTTACAATAGCCACAAATAATATAAAATACCTTGAGGTAACTCTAAACAAGCAAGTGAAAAACCTGTATGACAAGAACTTTAAGTCCTCGAAGAAAGAAACTGAAGAAGACATCAGAAAATTGAAAGATCTCCCATGCTCATGGATAGGATGGACCAACATAATAAAAATACCAATCTTACCAAAAGCAATCTACAGATTCAGTGCAATCCCCGTCAAAATCTCAACACAATTCTTCACAGATTTTGAAAGAACAATACTCAACTTCACTTGGAAAAACAGAAAACCTAGGATTTCTAAAACAGTCCTTTACAATAAAGCAACTTCTGGAGGCATCACCATCACTGACTTCAAGCTCTACTATACAGCTATAGTAATAAAAACAGCTTGGTTTTTGGCATAAAAACAGACATGTGGACCAATGAAATAGAATTGAAGATCCTGACATTAATCCACACATCTATAAACACCAGATTTTTAACAGAGAAGCCAAATTGTACAATGAAAAAAAAGAAAGCACCTTCAACAAATGGTACTGGCATAACTGAATGTCAACATGTAGAAAATTGCAAATAGATCTATATCTATAATCATGCACAAAACTCAAATCTAAATGGATCAAAGACCTCAACATAAATCCAACTACTCTGAACCTGATAGAGAAGAAAGTAGGAAGTAGCTTTGAATGCATTGACATGGGAAACCACTTCCTAAATATAACACAAGTAACACAGACACTGAGAGCAACAATTAATAAGTGGAATCTCCTGAAAATGAGAAGCTATACTGTAAGTCAAAGGACACAGTAAGTAAGACAAACCAACAGCCTACAGAATTTGAAAATATCTTCACCAATCCCACATCTGACAGAGCACTGATATCCAAAATATATAAAGTACTCAAGAAATTAGACATCAAAATACCAAACAATCCAATTAAAAATGAGCTACAGAGCTAAACAGAGAATTCTAAACAGAAGAATCTTAAATGGCCAAAAGACATTTAAGGCATTGCATGACATCCTTAATCATCAGGGACATAAAAATAAAAATGACACTGAGATACCATCTTACACCTGTCAAGATGGCTAAGTTCAAAAACACTGATGACAGCTTATGTTGGAGAGGATGTGGAACAAGAGAAACACTCCTCCACTGTTGGTAGGAGTGCAAACTTGTACAGCTACTTTGGAAATCAGTATGGTGGTTTCTCAGAAAATTGGGACTCAATCTATCTCAAGATTTAATGATACCACACTTGGGCATATATCCAAAGAATGCTCAATTATACCACAAGGACGCTTGCTCAACTATATTCGTAGCAGCATTATTCATAATAACTTGAACAGCCTAGGTGCTCCTCAGTTGAAGAATGGATTTAAAAAATGTGGTACATTTACACAATGGAGTGTTACTCAGTGGTGAAAAACAACAAAAAACATTTGCCTGACATCATTAAATTTGCAGGAAAATGGATGGAACTAGAAATAAATCATACTGAGTGAGGTGACCCAGTCTCAGAAAGACAAACATGGTATGTACTCAATGATAAGTGGATACTAGTTTTAAAGCAAAGGATAACCAGACTACAACCCACAGCTCCAGAGAATCTAGGAAACAAAGAGGACCCTAAGAGGGGATGTACCTATCTCCTTGGGAAGTGGAAACTGAGGAGATCTCCATGAGTTACCTGGGGATGAATGGGGACAATAGAGGGGAGAGGATGAGGGATGAGAACCTGAGGGAACAGGATATTTGAGCTAGGGGAGAGACAAAGTGGGAGAGCAATCAAAGAGATATCTTGATAGAGGGAGACATCATGGTGACAGGGAGTAACCTGGTGCTAGGGAAATTCCCAGAAATCCACAAGGATGACCCCAGCTTAGACTACTAGCAATAGTGGTGAGGGACCTGAACTACCTTGGTAATCAGATTGGCGAATTCCCTAATGGTCATCATAGTGCCTTCATCCAGTAATTGATGGAAGCAGATGCAGAGATCCACAACCAAGCACCATGCTAAGTTCCAGGAATCCAGTGGAAGAGAGGGAAGAGGGATTATATGAACAAGGGAGGTCAAGATCATGATGGGGAAATCTACAGAGACAACTGAACCAAGCTTATAGGAACTCACAAACTTCAGACCAACAGCTGTGGAACCTGCATGGGACCGGACTAGATATTCGGCCTACAGGAGACAGTTGTGTAGCTTGGTTTGTTTGAGGGGCCCCTGGCAATAGGATCAGGATCTATCCCTGGTGCATGAGCTGGCTTTCTGGATCCCATTACCTATGGTAGGACACCTTCCTTACCCTTGATGCAGTGGGGAGGGGCTTTGCCCTGCCTCAATTGAATGTACCAGGCTTAGCTGTTCCACCATGGGAGAATTTACCCTTTTGGAAGAGGGGATGAGGGGTGAGCCAGGGTTTGATATGAGAGGAGTGAAAGGAGGAATGAGAGAGGGATCTGTGGTTAGTATGTATAAATAAATAAATAGAAAGAAAAAAAGAAAGGAAGGAAGGAAGGAAGGAAGGAAGGAAGGAAGGAAGGAAGGAAGGAAGGAAGGAAGGAAGGAAGGAAGAAAGGAAGAAAGAAAGAAAGAAAGAAAGAAAGAAAGAAAGAAAGAAAGAAAGAAAGAAAGAAAGAAAGAAAGAAAGAAATGTATTCACTCATTCATTGAAATATTTAAATCATAGAAATTTTGATGGTATTTTCAAAATTGGAGACCCAGAAAATGTTATAATTTCTGCTTTGACAGAGTAAAACAATTTCAGAGGAGTAAAATGTATAAATATATATAATAATAATAATTATAGATGGTAGACAAATGTTTTAGTATTTGATCAAATGAAATTAAGTATTTTATATGTGGGAAGTACATTATTTGTGTGTGTGTGTGTGTGTGTGTGTGTGTGTGTGTGTGTGTGTGTGTGTAAGAGAGAGAGTGAATTTCTGTGAATTAAAAATTGAGCAAAACAGTGCTGGTATCATCTGTCATATGAGGAATTTCATTTAATGTTCTAGAAAAGAAATTATCTTTCTATTTTATAAACTTTATTATTAATTTTTTTTCAAATAAATAAAAACACCACACACCAAAATCAACTAGAACAAAGGTCTATACAACTCAATTAATTGTTATACAGTTAGAATAGGCATTTGGAAGAGAAGCTGTGATGCTTCACATTGAATTTTACGCTTTTAGTATCAAACATTTTTATATACTTATTCGACACCAAAACCAAATATTTATAACATAATTAGAACAATAAAACAAGTAGCTTTACACCATCTTTCATTACTCTGTCCATTACTGCATCAGTTCTGGTCCTTTCCCTTCCCTTATATTTTAACCTTTCTCCTTTCTGTATCTCTATTATCTGTCTATCTATGTATCTATCTATCTATGTATCTATGTAACTATGTATGTATGTATGTATGTATGTATCTATCTATCTATCTATCTATCTATCTATCTATCTATCTATCTATCTATCTATCATCTATTTATTAGTGGCTATATTCTGCATATGAGAAAGAATATGTAGTTTTTTTCTTTCTTAGATTATGTGACTTCACTTAATTTTATACATTTGAAGTCCATCCATTTTCCTGCAAATTTTGTAACTTCACTTTTATTGTAGTAGAGATTTTCTGTCCACTCTTCTTTGCTGATGGAGGCAACTGGACTGTTCTGAACAGTGAAAAGAGCTGTGACAAATCCAAGATTAATGCTGCCTAATGTGTGTAATCTCAAGAAAACTAACATGTATTTCATATGTTTCCCAACACTTTTTGCAGAAAGTAAATAACAATTGTAGAAACATTAACCACTAGAAATACATGACAGGAGTTTTTTGACCCACTTTTCTATTATTTTTACTGCATCTTGGATGTAGGGGTTGCATTGTAGATGTATCCATTGAGAAATTTCATAAGGCCCAGCCCTACATAAAGAGCTACAGGCAACCAATGGTTGTTGAGAAAGAGAGAAAGAGCATAAGTTTTGTCCAAGGAAGAGACTTTTGACAGGTTATCCATTCCAAGTGGTCAGTTTTAAATACATGTACACACTAAGAATCTTAAATGGATTCAATAAGGTGTGTGTGTGTGTGTGTGTGTTTGTATGCATGTATGTGTCTACAATAATAAATAAGAGGTCATGAATTTGAGAGGTATTCATGGGGATATGGAAAATGTTGGTGGGGTAAAGAGAGGAGTAAAGATGTTGTAAACATAGTACTTACATAGAAATTCTCAAAAATTAAAAAAAATGTCATGAAAATTTTGTTTTAGAAATTAGAAGTATTAATTCAAAGATTAAGAAAAGGGCAGGCACGTGTGTGTGTGTGTGTGTGTGTGTGTGTGTGTGTGTGTGTGTGTGCATGTAAATATACATGCACATTTGGATTTGTGTACCATCAATAACATCATATGAGAACAAGCAGGGAGGGAATCTTCTTTAATAACCCAGCCTGCAAGCAACGTTTCAGCTTTGTGACTTCTGACACTTAGCCCACGATGGTTTGTTATAGTAGTTCACAGTGACTAAGACCCAGAATCATACTTAAAAGTTCATGATGTTAGAATGCTTTAATTCATATTGATCTGAGAACTTAGTAACTGTAAAAGTCTAGGTTAATTCCCAAACTTAGATATTGAGTATCATAATAGATAACAGTGGTTGATTTAAAGACTGCCATTGAGAAAATTGTTGGTGGGGCAGTTCCTGGGCCTAGCTCAGCAATTTTATGAAAGAAAGCCTCCAGGAATATTGCCTTAGTGGTTGTAGAGATCACTAAAAGAGAGCCCTAAATTGGTAAGTTGTCACCCATCATCATGAACTAGACATGTGGCCTGGAAAGAACTGTCTTTAGTGGGAAGGGAGAAGACTATATATTATAATAAGTGTTTGTGAAAAATAATTTAAATCACTTTTCTAAACATCAGTGTCTAATAAATTCAAAGTCAACAAAAATGTATATGAGCAGAGAATAGAGTCCATCCTTTTAGATATGAAGACCTAGAAACACAAAGGCAAAAATGCAGGAGTGATCCAGGCCATGTGACTGGAGGTACAGGAGACTGTGAGGAATTTGAGATTCTCAGAGGAATTCACCAGTGGACACTTGGATGTGAAGCTTCAGGCATCAGTCAGATAGGCATTCATGACACTCTGAGTGGTTGTAATTTTGCACATCCAAAACACTGCTTATTTTAATGGTCAACTCCTGGGAATATGTCTGAATTGCAATTTATAAATAGATTTTCCAGTGTAAAAGAAGTCCCTGGAAGGAGCCCCTTGTTGAATTAAGCTGTGCTTAAATGAGAACCTCCATTGAAGAACAACACATTCCCTGTAGAAAAGATGGCAAACCTGTTCCAGTGGTTCTAACCTTAATGGGCTGTAATTATCAACCCAATTGTATACTTTTTCCTACTGTTCAAACATGTCCCTAAAAGACTTGTAAAATAACTTTCTTTCCTGCTAAATCATTGTGTTGAACACTTTTTCTGTTTCTCAGCTCCAAGTGGACCAGGATGATAGGCCTTTAACAACAGTGAAATATTTCCTAACCATACAGCCTCCCATCCTACTTTGTGGAATTCTCTCGTGTGTTTTAACCAAAATACAAACTATCTCAAAAAAGAGATGAAATACCTTCCCTAACAGTCACACATTCAATCAAGGAATCTAGTGAAAAGTGGGCACACCCAAGTAAAGTTTTTTTTTCAAATGAAAAATTAAAACAGAAAATAAATCTTGCTTGTAAATATTAAAATATCCTACAAGAAAAAGATAATTATGTCCTATGGTGATATTTTAATTGTACTGAAATGTGATTTTATTTGTATGTTAATAAATAAAGTTGCCTGGGGGTCAGAGCTAATAGCAAGCCATAGCAGAAACTGGGTGGTGGTGGTGCATGCCATTAATCCCAGCTCTTGGGAGGCAGAGCTAGGCAGATCTCTTTGTGTTCATGGATACAGCCAACATGGAGACACATGCCTTTAATTTCAATACCAACCATAGAAGACCTGGAGGTCTGTACAGACAGGCAGTGACGAGGAGGTCATGTGGTTGGGTTTAAAATCAATAAGAAGGCAGAATAGAAAGTCTTATAAAAAAGACAAACAGACAGGAAATAGATCTCTTGCTGAAGAGGACAACAGCAGCAGCGAAGGGTAAGGTTTTTAGCTCTGACTTCTTGGGCTTTCATCTCTGCATTGGCTCTTTGTTTCTTATTTAACAAGACCATTCATCTACAATGTCCTACTTATAAACTCAGCACCTTGAGGCTGAGTGGGGATGAGGTCTGAAACCCAGTAGGTGAAGACCATCCTTGAAAACATATCTTAAATAAACAAACCAACCAACAAACAAAAATCCACAAAGTTGTTTTTAGGTACTTAGTAGTTCTAAATATGCCCAAGTCTCTCTTGCACTTTATCTCTTTTAAAATGCTCTTTGTTGTTTTTGAAAAGCAAATAAACATAGCCACAACATACTGAGTTCTATCTCAGCTATTTCAAAATGATTCTGCTGATTCAGAAGCATACATTTCTTAAACTGCAATGTTGCTTGTATCGCTAACTATGTGTCTGCCTTCCTAGCACACTTTCCTTGACAAAAGTTTTTTTTGAGCTACAAAAATGCCAATCTCAAAAGGAAATAGATGAAAGTAAGCAAAAGATAAACACCATCTAACCAATAGTTTGGTGGTGGCTATGGCTAGAAAAGTATGAGGCTTTTTAGGCCAAGAGATAAAATGATTATGTGGACAGTATGACAATTTGGCATTAAAAACAATTAAAAAACAACACTAGAAGTATTGTATGTGAAACTGGGGGGAGAGTATCAGGCAAACACCAGACAGTGAAAGAGTACAGATTCTATGTAGAAGGCCTAGTGTTCTGAATACCTACAGTGATGTTTGCTACTTGAGAATGAAGGCAGCAGCCAGGTCTGTAGTCTTTCTCCAGGCTTCTGCAGTTGTAAGACGGGAATAACACATGTATCATAATTCCCAAGTGGAATCTCAAATGATAACCTTCACAATCATCAACTGAACATACACATAGAAAATGGGGCCTGTGTAGTAAGTGGTGGGGCTCTCTCTATAGCAGAAATGGTGTGTCTTAGATCATTTTATAACTGGCCCACAGTTACAAGATTTATAATGTTGATTCAAATTATATGTAACTATTTAAAAATGCAAACTCTCTCAGATTTTTGCAAAGTAAACTGTGGGCCACTGAAGATACTGGGATTTAACACATTCAAGAAGAAATGAGGGCGAATATTGTGTCCGAGACATTTGTTTCTAATCAAAACACTTTCCTGTGTGTGTATAACCCAGTTGCTTTTGGCTTTGCCTGCTGGTGCCTTTAAAAATACATACTAGCCCTCTCCTTTAAGAGTAGTAATAAATAGTAACATCCAAGTATTTGTATGTATCTCTGCCTCTATCTGTGTGTCTCTGTGTGTGTCTCTCTCCATGTCTCCATCCCTCTGTGTCTGTTTCTGTATCTCTCTAAACCTGTGTTATTAATGAGGGGAAACTTTCATACTTTGTCACAAACAAACTGAAAGAGGCCTCTGGGTCTGCATTATCAACTCTTGTTTTTATTAGCTTTACCCATACTGGATAAAGAGGAAAGCCAGTGAAACTAACGACATTAGATATGTGGTCTGCAAATAACAGGAGGTTTATAGTTTGAGAGAAATTGATGTAAATAGATGCAAAGTAAATGGTTCAAAGGTAAAGAGAAACCTGTAATACTTATATGTATAAGAATGTCTATTGGGTTCCCTTGCAGTTGAGAACCAGGGAATAAATTAGACATTTTGTTTCGATGTCCTTACATGTACTATTTAAGGCCTACATGTATCTATTTGAAGGGGTGTGTGTATGTATATGTGCCATGGTGCATGTGTGTGTGCTTTCACCATTTTAGACATTCTAATACTGTACGTGTTCATATAAACTAGTGCCAATGAGTAGCCATGAAGCAGATAGGATTTATCACCTCAGTTGTGAAATGTCTTATCAAAAATTATCACCAGACCATACTAACATCCCATTTAGGGGCAGAGGGCACCTGATGACAGTAAAAATGATCACTTTATCCATTTTAAAATGGCTTTTTCAAGAATATTTAAAATAACTTCTTGTTCTATAAAATGTATATATATATATGTAAATATATGTATAGTATATGATTGGTTTGTGAAACCATTTGTAGGAAAACATGAATAAAACAGAATAATCAATTCACATTTTAAAAACATTTTCTGTGAAAAAAAATCTACCTTTTCTCATGTGGTGTTCATTTACCATGGTCTCCTATTCCTTGTTCTCCCTCTCTTTTCTTGATCCAGCTAGGATCTCCCGCTCTCTTTCCCTCGACACTCGCCCTTCATTGCTCCCACTCATGTCCAGGCTGTTCATGTAGATCTCATCCATTTCTCCGTGTCTTTCTTGGGGTCCTGTTTTCCAGGTAGCCTCACTGGTGATGTGAGTAGCAGTCCAGTCGTCCTTGTTCCACATCTAGCATCTTCCTATGAGTGAGTACATACCATATTTGTCTTTCTGAGTCTGGGTTACCTCACTCAGGATGATTTTTTTCTAGATCCATCCATTTGTTTGCAAACCTCATGATGTCATTGATTTTCTCTGCTGAGTAGTATTCCACTGTGTATATGTGCCACAATTTATTTATCCATTCTTCAGTTGAAGGGCATCTAGGTTGTTTCCAGGTATTGGCTATTACAAACAATGCTGATATAAACATAGCTGAGCAAGTGCTCTTGTGGTATGACTGAGCATTTCTTGGGTATATGCCCAGGAGTGGTATAGCTGGATCTTGGGGGAGATTGATTCCCAATTTTCTAAGAAAGCGCCATATTGATTTCCAAAGTGGTTGTACAAGCTTGCATTCCCACCAGCAGTGGAGGAGAGTTCCCCTAGTTCCACATCCTCTCTAGCATAAAGTGTCTTCAGTGTTTTTGATCTTAGCCATTCTGACAGGTGTAAGGTGGTATCTCAGAGTTGTTTTGATTTGCATTTCCCTGATGATTAGGGATGTTGAGCAATTCCTTAAATGTCTTTCAGCCATTTGAGTTTCCTCTGTTGAGAATTCTCAAAAGGAAGAAACAAAGAGCTAAAGAGGCCCACAGAAATCCACAAAGATACCCCCACAAAAGATTGCTGGCAATGGTCAAGAGACAGCCGGGACTGACCTACTCTGGTGATGGGATGGCCAAACACCCTAACAGTCATGCCAGAAATCCCATCCAAGGACTGAGGAATCTGGATGCAGACATCCACGGCTAGGCCCCTGGTGGAGTGCTGGGAGTCTAATTAGTGAGAAAGAGGAGGGTTTATATGAGCGAGAATTGTTGAAACCAAGGTTGGATAAAGCACAGGGACAAATAACCAAACGAATGGAAACACGTGAACTATGAACCAAAGGCTGAGGGGCCCCCAACTGGATCAGGCCCTCTGAATAGGTGAGACAGTCGATTGGCTTGATCTGTTTGGGAGGCATCTAGGCAATGGTACCAGGTCCTGGGCTCGTTGCATGAGTTAGCTGTTTGAAACCTGGGACTTATGCAGGGATGCTTGGCTCAATCTGGGAGGAGGGGACTGGACCTGCCTGGACTGAGTCTATCAGGTCGATCCCAGTCCTCGGGGGAGACCTTGATCTGAAGGAGGTGGGAATGGGGGGTGGGCTGGGGGGAAGGGGAGGGGGCAGGAAGGGAGAGAACAAGGGAATCTGTGGCTATTATGTAGAACTGATTAGTATTGTAAAATAAATTAAAATAATTAAAATAAATTAAAAAAATGCAAACTGAAAAAAAAGAAAAAAGAAAAAATCTAGTCAAATAAAATCTTGGAGGATTCTGATTTTATAAGTTTCATGGGATCAGTAAGGAAAAGATAGATTCTTAAAATGGGAAGATATACCTGAATTTACTTATAATTATATAATAAATATAATAATATAGCCTGAATTTACTTATAATTATTAATTTTTGTCTATTGTTTTCAAAGTAAATATTGTCATGCTCTCATTGATACTGAAAAAGATGTAGTTTACTGACTTTTGTGGTATGTTTTCTGTGTACATATTTAGGTTTATACATATATATGACTTACTAAGTTGTTTCATTTTGTTAATTACTAAAGTAAATAATGAAAAGCAATAAATTTGCTAAAGAAATTATTTTTGCATGCCTTTGAAGAACATAAGAAATTAATAGACATAAATTACAGCAGTCAAATGGGAGAAATGAACATTTTCAAATGTACTATGTCTATTACCATGTGCAGTATATATTCAAAAATTTAGTCGTACATTTTGCTATTATTCCTAAAGTTGTACTGATATAAACTTTCACATCATAGTAGAAAAAATACAATAGGAAAATGAATCATTAAGCATAAAGTAAGGACTGAGAGTACATTTAGTGTAAGTATTTAGAGCTTTGACATTAGAGCTTCCTTTAATACAGACACATATTGAAAGGACCAAGCAGATGCCATAACAGGCTGCTCAGTCTTGTCTCAGAGATCAGGCCTCAATTTCAGTTTCCTGAGACTTGAGTAAGCAGTTTCTGGGAGGGCCATGAACAAAAGACATAGTCTTTGTACTAACACTGTTTCTGCACGTACTCTGACTGCTCAAAGCTCAAAGTTGTTTACTGTCTGGGACCCCTCGCCCACTTAGAGCTATGTGTGTGAATCAAGGACAGAGCCTGGGCCACTGAGTCAGCCCCCACAGTCAGTACATGCTAGGCCAGCCAGCCCCCATGGCAACTCAAGGACAAAGTCTGGGACTTGTTCCGGACTGCCCCCAAATTGATAATTGGAACCCCCAACCAGTAAATTCAAAGTTTACATACCCTCACTCAATTAAAAGAGAACAGAGATAAAAATAAACCAATCCGAGTTGCACCTGTGGCAAACCCCCACAACTGCCCTGAAAGGCTTGTGGTTTTTTCCTTTAGATAGCTAGCCTCACAAAGAAAGAACAACTCCTCCCTGCCTCACTGTATTGGGTGTAGGAATGAGTTCCCTGTCTAGACTTGTATCTACAGAATAAACCTTGCTGCTGCATTCTGGACATCCATGGTCTTCAGTGGTTTCTTTGGGGTTGCAATCTGGGCATAACATTTGGTTCCCTGACTGGGAACCCCAGAGACCTCACCAGGACCCTCAAGGGTCCAGAGGTTCATTGACATCTACCAGTAAGAGCACTTGCTGTCCTGTCTATATCTCTGTCTTGTTACTTTTGTTTTGTACTGGTCAACCAATTTGTACTTTGCAGGCTTTAACTGGGACAGACGTATCTAGACAGTGAACCTGGAGGGAAAGAGAGACTTCTTGTTCCCTGATTTGGGCAAGGGATTCCCTGGTCCCGAGCCATTTGGGGCCACTTCTGAAGTGACCGTTTGGTTTCAAGAGTCTCCTCCAGGGAGTGCTCAGGAGAAGCCTCTCCTGAGCATTCAACGACATTTGGGAGCATCGTTGGGTATCTTCCTCCATGGTGGGAGAAAGTGACACTTTGTATTTTTTTTCCTGGGAAATTGTTAGAGCACTTTTGTGGAGGTTTTTGTGTGTGTATGTTTTATTGTGGTCATTATTACTTTACTCTCTCATTCTCTTCCAAGAAAGAAGGTGCATGTCTAACTGATAGGGATGTGGAAGCCCCCTGATGTCTGTTTGATCAAGGACAGAGATCCTCAAGTCTGGATTGTTTTTGGTGAAATTGAGCCTGGAGAGACACTCCCCCCAGAGCAAATCAGGCCATCATTGTTCTTGAAGCTTTGTTGGTTGTCTCGTTGGGGCAAAGTTTTTCTTTTCATGTGCACTTGGTCTTGTGTGTAGTGTGTTAATTGTTCTCATTGTTGACTTGAGTGTGACAGATGCTATGGGACAGTCCCCATATTCTCCACTAGACCTCTGCTTAGTCCACTGGTTGGATGTGCAAGCCACAGTACAGGGAACTGTGTACCCCCACCCCCTGACTGAACTGAGATAAACAGGTACCTTCTGCCAGGTGGGGCCTGCATACTGCAAGAGGGCTTGCTAGCTGTGAATGAGGCCATCCTTTCAGTGTTGATGTACATGTACTTGGATTGTCTGTGTAAATGTTATTTTTTTTCTGTCTACTAACCTCCCTTATTTTCCTGGGAGAGAAAGAGAGAGAGGCATAGCCAGGGCCACCTCCCTCCCTCCCTAGCTCTCTTGCTATCAGGACTACAGCCAGCTAGCTGCTATCACAGAGGGTGGGGTTACATGCTTGTGGTACAGGTGGGCAAAGACGAGAGCTCTGGACAGGGCAATGAGGACTGCCTACAACTGACAAAAACTGTGTCAACAGTGAACAGAGAATCTGATTTTAGTCAGAGGAGTTAACAAAAACTTTCTTTTTAGGAACACTGGCAGCCAAGGACACACTCTATGCCAACTGCTCCCCCTCCCTTCCTTCCTAAGCCAAGTTCTTCACTGTGATGACTTCAAGGTCTCTTCTGCCAGCCAGCATCTTCTCTTGTTAACCCTTCTCTGTCCTGATATTGCTTGAAAAAAATGTTGAGTTGCCAGTTCAAGATAATGGGGAAATTATGTTTTTGTTTCCACAGGAAAAATAAAAATTAATATGGGTTTTGGTCATTTGAGTTCAATGGGTTCAAAATACTTGCCATCATTTAAGAGAATTGGTTTCAAATTATTATTGGTTAAGATAAAAGTTTAAATAAATGATTTTTTTGGTTAGTGGTAGCAGTTTAAAATATGAAAAATTAAAGGCTTAAGCATGTCATAAAGGTTTGAATATGTGATATAGGTCTGAATAAGTAGTATCAGGTATAAAAATATGAAACTAAACTCTAAGTTTAATATTAAACTTAACTTTAAAGTTTAAATAAATTATGAGATTTAAATATAAGTAAGGTTTATATAGGGCAAAAGATATAAGGGTTAATTTTCTGGATAGGTACCATTTATCTAAGTTAAATCAAGACCAGATAAACTATTTAAATAGTCCAATAACCCCTAAGGAAATAGAAACAGTCACTAAAAGTCTCCCAACCAAAAAAAAAAAGCCCAGGACCAGATGGTTTCAGTGCAGAATTCTACCAGATCTTCAAAGAAGAGTTAATACCAATACTCTTTAAATTCTTCCACACAATAGAAAAAGAAGGAACATTACTAAACTCCTTCTATGAGGCTACAATTACCCTGATTCCTAAACCAAACAAGGATGCAACAAAGAAAGTGAACTACAGACCAATCTCCCTCATTGATGCAAAAATACTCAATAAAATACTGGCAAACAGACTACAAAACACATCAAAACAATTATCCACCATGATCAAGTAGGCTTCATCCCAGAGATGCAAGGGTGGTTCAACATACAAAACTCCATCAGTGTAATACACCATATAAACAAACTCAAAGGAAAAAAACCACATGATAATCTCACTAGATGCAGAAAAGGCATTTGACAAAATCCTTCATGATAAAGGTCCTGGAGCAATCAGGAATACAGGGAACATACTTAAACATAATAAAAGCAATTTACAGCAAACCAACAGCCAACATCAAATAAAATGGAGAGAAACTCAAAGCAATTCCACTAAAATCAGGAACGAGGCAAGGGTGTCCGCTCTTCCATACTTATTCAATATAGTACTTGAAGTTCTAACCAGAGCAATAAGACAACATAAGGAGATTAAGGGGATACAAATTGGAAAGGAAGAAATCAAGCTTTCCCTATTTGCATATGACATGATAGTATACTTGAGTGACCCCAAAAGTTCAACCAAGGAATAGATACAGCTTATAAACACCTTCAGCAACACAGCAGGATACAAGATCAACTCAAAAAAATCAGTAGCCCTCCTATATACAATTGACAAACAGGCTGAGAAAGAAATCAGAGATACATCAACCTTATAATAGCCACAAATGATATAAAATACCTTGGGGTAACACTAACCAAGCAAGTGAAGGACCTATATGACAAGAACTTTATGTCCCTGAAAAAAGAAATTGAAGAAGATGTCAGAAAATGGAAAGATCTCCCATGTTCATGGATAGGCAGGATTAACCATAGTAAGAATGGCAATCTTACCAAAAGCAATCTACAGATTCAATGCAATCCCCATTAAAATACCAACACAATTCCTCACAGACCTGGAAAAATAATACTCAACTTCATATGGAAAAACAAAAAACCCAGGATAGCCAAAAGAATCCTGTACAATAAAACAACCTCTGGAGTCATCATGATCCCTGACCTCAAGCTCTACTATAGAACTCCAGTAATAAAAACAGCTTGGTACTGGCATAAAAACTGACATGTGGATGAATAGAATGGAACTGAAGACCCTGACATTAATCTGCACACCTATGAACATATAATTTTTGACAGAGAAGCCAAAACTGTACAATGGAAAACATCTTCAACAAATGGTGCTTCAAACTGGATATCAATGTGTAGAAGGCTGCAAATAGATCCATGTCTCTCACTGTGCACAAATATTCCAAGTGGATCAAAGACCTCAACATAAATCCAGTCACTCTGAACCTGATAAAAGAGAAAGTAGGAAGTAGTCTTGAACACATTGGCATAGGAGATCACTTCCTAAATATAACACCAGTAGCACAGACACTGAGAGAAACAATCAATCAATGGGACCTCTTGAAACTAAGAAGCTTTTGTAGAGCAAAGGATACCATTAACAAAACTAAGCTACAGCCTACTGAATGGGAAAAGGTCTTCACCAACCCCACACCTGACAGAGAGCTGATATCCAGAATATATAAAGTACTCAAGAAATTAGACATCAAAATGCCCAACAGTCCAATTAAGAAATAGGCTATTGAACTAAACAGAGAATTATCAACAGAGGAAGCTCAAATGGTTGAAAGACATTTAGGGAATTGCTCAACATCCCTAATCATCAGGGGAATGCAAATCAAAACAACTCTGAGATACCACCTTACACCTGTCAGGAGGCTAAGATCAAAAACACTGAAGACAGCTTATGCTGTAGAGGATGTGGAACTAGGGGAACTCTCCTCCACTGCTTGTACAACCACTTTGGAAATCAATATGGTGCTTTCTTAGAAAACTGGGAATCAATCTCCCCCAAGACCCAGCTATACCACTCTTGGGCATATACCCAAGGAATGCTCAATCATACCACAAGGGCACTTGTTCAGCTATGTTCATATCAGCATTGTTTGTAATAGCCAGAACCTGGAAACAACCTAGATGCCCTTCAACTGAAGAATGGATAAATAAATTGTGGCACATATACACAATGGAATACTACTCAGCAGAGAAAAACAATGACATCATGAGGTTTGCAGACAAATGGATGGATCTAGAAAAAATCATCCTGAGTGAGGTAACCCAGACTCAGAAAGACAAACATGGTATGTACTCACCCATAGGAGGATACTAGATGTAAAATGAGGATGACTAGACTGCTACTCACAACTCCAGGGAGGCTACCTAGAAAATAGGACCCCAAGAAAGACATAGGGATTGCCCAATGACAGAGAAATGGATGAGATCTACATGAACAACCTGGATGTGAGTGGGGGTAATGAAGGGCAAGGTTACAGGGAAAGAGAGCTTAGGGGAGTGGAAGATTCCAGCTGGATCAAGAACAGAGTGGGAGAACAAGAGACTATTATCATATTATCATGAAGACCACATGAGAATAGGAAGAAGCAAAGTGGTAGAGAGGTCCACAGAAATCCACAAAGACACCTCCATAATTCACTACTGGCAATGGTAGAGTGAAAGCCCGAACTGACCTACTCTGGTGATAGGATGGCCAAACACCCTAACTGTCGTGCTAGGAACCTCATCCAATGACTGAGGGAACTGGATGCAGAGATCCATGGCCAGGCCCCGGGTGGAGCTCCAGGAGTCCAATTAGTGAGAAAAAGGAGGGTTTGTATGAATGAGAATTGTTGAGACCAAGATTGGAAAATGCACAGGGACAAATAGCCAAACGATTGGAAACACATGAACTATGAACCAATACCTGAGGAGCCCCCAACTAGATCAGGCCCTCTGGATAAGTGAGACAGTTGAATAGCTTGATCTGTTTGGGAGGCATCCAGGCAGTGGGACCTGGACCTGTCCTCAGTGCATGAGCTGACTGTTTGGAACCTGGGGCTTATACAGAGGCACTTGGGGCAGCCTGGGAGAATGGGGTTGGACCTGCCTAGACTGAATCTACCAGGTTGAATTCAATCCCCAGGGGAGTCTTGGCCCTGGAGGAGATGGGAATATGGGATGTGCTAGGGGGAATGTGGGGGGTGGGGGAGGGAGGAGAACAGGGGAATCTGTGGCTGATATGTAAAATTAAATAAAATTATAAAATAAAATAAAAAAATTCACACCAGCTATTATCTTGTTGGTATGTTTTTTTCAACCTATTATTTCTCTAACTTTTAAAATTTATTGCTTTAACTCATCCCTTTTAATCACAAGAAAGGATTAAAAATAATTTTCTAATGTCCACATTTCTATTTTCAAAATGAACACCATGGGATTGTACAGACCACTGAGCAGTTAAAAGCCCTTCCTGCTCTTCCAGAGGACCTGGGTTCAATATTCAGCATATACATGGCAGCTCACAGTCATCTGTAAATCCAGTTCTAGGTGATCCAACTCCCTCTTCTGGCAGTAGGCATGCATGTGGTACACAGATACACAACACACATAAAATTTAAAGGAACACTGTTTTTTACTTTTAATATAATGTAGCATCTCTAGAAAAATATTTGGAAGATTACTGTCTCAGGCCTTTTATACAGATTGTTTGGAAGAATTGCCTTCCTCTTTCTTTCAGCAGAAGTACCTATGCATGCTTCAGTCATTCACTCAGCTTCTACTGAAATTGAGGAGCCTGTGGTCTCCTCTGTAAAATAGTGAGAATTTAAGACTCTCCTCTCAGCCACCATTATTCTCTCCCATCAACTACAGTTTTAGCCTCCTAAAACTACAGTTTTAGGTTGGTGTATATCCAACCTTTGTTAAGAAAGTCATTTTTAAAGAGCTGCTAGATATAAGAATGTATGTATGGGATTCTATTGTATGTCAAATCAGCCTGTTAATATTTTCCATCACCAATAACTTGCATTCCATCAATACTTTTATACAAAATGTGATTTTGGGGAAATATATATATTTATAATGATCAATGTACAACTTCTTTCCTTTTCTCTTTATTAATAGTTTTATTTTAGAAAAAGGTTATGGTGTTGGAATTCATTTCCACACTAGATCTTTTGATGTCCTGCTCAACTAGATTCCTACATTAATTTTTTTCCAGACATTCTTATTTTGAAAATATTGGTAAGAAGGAGAGGATGGCTGAAGTTCATGTATATAGTTCTTTTTTCCTGTCATCTTTTTCCTAGCTGAAAGATAAAATCAGGTTAGTGAGAGTCTCCTTCAGATCTTTACTCCTTGCAATATTCCAGAGTTAGTTCTGACTTTACTTTTTGACACAAAATGTCTCTCTTGCTAAAATGACTTCACTTTGGATAGAGTCTAAAACCTAACTCATTCAATACAAGAATTGTTTTAAGGAAAATTTCACTTCGTTAAAAAAAATTCTAAGTGGGCTGGAATGATAACTCAGCAGTTAAGAGAATTTGCTGTTGTTTCCAAGGACCCAGGTTCAATTCCCAGCACTCACACATGGTGACTCACAACCATCTGTAACTCTAGTTCTTGGGAATCTAACATTGTCTTCTAGCTTCTACAGAGACTGCACATAAGTTTAGACACACTTGCAGCAAAGCACACATATACATAAAATAATCAAATTAAAAAATTCTAAAAATAAAAGTTCTAACAACAATGAAAATATGAATTTTATATTAAATTGAGAGTTTTGAATAACAAAAAAGAGATAAATCTTTCAACATTTTACCTGTAATATTTGCATGTCCATCAGCTTCCTTTGGCACAACATTAAAAAGCTCAGGAACAACACTAAGCAATAGACACATAGATATCCAAAAAGCATTTCTTTTATTCATTATATAAGTCAATTTTGAAATACAGAACAAAAACATGCTTGATAAATGATCAGCGTGGGCTAGTGTCAGCTGGTGTCTCTAGGCTAGTAGGAATCTTGAAAACTTCTAAGTGCCTTTAATACATCATATTTAATGTATACTCATATGTAGCTGTCAACACACTCTGAAGTTAACCTTTAAAACACATACATGGAGCATTTACAAACACATTTGTACAGTATATATTTTATAGTATTCATCAGGAGGCCATCTTTCAACCTTAAAATACAAAGTAAAAGAGAAACAATTAGAGATGTGTAAGTGCTGGTTAATGTGGATTGGTACTATCTCTCATATGTTGAATCTAAATTTAAACATAGATAAGGAAGGACACAACAGAATAATAGGGTAGTATTCTATATGTAACCTGAAATGAATTAATAAAAAATGGTTTTGGTCTAAAGAGGTTAAACTTTTCATGTCACTCAGCTATTTTTCTTTCTTCAGCAGAACTAATTGCATTTTAATTTTTTGCATTTTTTCTTTTAACATTGTTAAAGCAACTTTCATTTTTTGTTACTCTTTCTCCTTGATTTGATTTCTCTTTCAGAAAGGAAGCATTTTTCACAATTCCCCCTCCTTGTTTCCAAGGTACCACAAATACCTTGTGGTATTTGTTTGGTAACCCATTTCCTAACCAGGTTTTCTATGAGATGAACATATAGCAACTGCACACAATAGAAATATCTTCCATCCCAGCTATTCCCTTCCTAATCTCTTCAAATCATCATTCTCTAATGTATGAGGTTATTGATTGTCTTGAAGTTTCACAGAAAAGTGATCCACCAACTCTTTTGCACCCTGAGGGAACTAGATTTTGGCTGGAGTGAGACATTTCCTCTTTTAAGATGATTTAAAGAACTAGACCTAAAAATAAAAAGAAGAGGGAAAATATGTAGCTTTTTAAAAAAGAAATGACTTTCTTTGCATTCAATGGTGAAAGGAAATATACAGTGATTACATTCATACAGCTGGTGAAGAGGATGGGAAGGTAGCACATTCCATTTAGCAAGAAAAGAAAGATGGATAGGAAACATCACACATGCAGAGAAGGCATCACCAGGAGGACAACTGAGGGATCCTCGGGTTTTGATTATAGATACAGTTACAATATACACAATTATGTAGAGACAATATATAATTAAGTCATAGGTGGCAAAATATTTGCATAACTTTTGACTTGTCTAATTAAAATTACCCCTATCACCAGATAGTATGCCGATATTTTATTTGTGCTGAAATGTGATTTTATTTGTATGTTAATAAATACAGTTGCCTGGGGATCAGAGCAAAAAGCAAGCCATTTATCAGAAGTCCAGTGGTGGTGGCACACATCCTTAATCTGATCACATGGCAGACAGAGTTTCTGTGTGGTCAAGGACACAGCCAAGTGGTGACACGAACTTTTAATCCTAGTACCAACCATAGAGACCTAGAGGTCTCTATAGACAGGCAATGATGAGGAAATCATGTGATTGGGTTTAGAGCATATGAGAAGGCAGAACAGAAAGGCAATAAAAAGACAGTCGCACAGGAAGAAGGTCTCTCTCTCTCTCTCTCTCTCTCTCTCTCTCTCTCTCTCTCTCGGGAAGCAATGGCAGTGAGTACTAAGCTAAAGGCTATTCACTAGTGCTCTGATCTCTTGGGCTTTTAACTCTGCATTTGGCTCTGTGTTTCTTATTTAATAAGACCATTTAGAATTTCATCTACAAGATAGCCATCCTTTATGTCATTGAGCAGTCTTTTCTACTGAAGGAAAGACAGCCTAAGGAGGGCCTCAAAGTGCCAAGTGCCAGGCAGAATGAAGAATGTTCAGGTTCTCATGCTAATTTCACAAATTCTTGTACTCTGGATGTACATAACAAATCTTGATCCTTTAACCTTTTTGAGATCTGATGCATATAACATTTAAAATGTTTAAGTTTTGTGCAATGAACCATGACTATGCCTAACAGCAACCTTTGAAGTCTCTAAAAGGAGGATGGGGCCTCACAATGATGATTCCACCAAGACTACAATAATGCCACTAAGATGAAAAACACCACCTAAAGATCAGCTTTGGACTACAAATTGGTTGGACAATTTTGAAGTGGCTAGCCTTATAGACTACCTCCAGCCAGGGTTAGAGACAAGCCCTGTACTTTCACATTCCACAGAGACTGGACAACACATGATACAGCTACCTCGCCCAGGACTTACAATTAACACAAATTTTTCTTTTCAGGATCCCCTAAAAATGCAATCATCCCCACACAGCAGGAAGTAATTTTAAGAACACAATGCCCACATTCAGAAGAGGAGGGGTGGGTGATTTTTGGTCTTTCAGTGGGTTATAGATATTTGTCATTGTTTAAGGTGGTTGGTTACAAGTTGTTATTGGTAATGGTTAGGAAAAGCTGAACAAAGGAGATTAGATTCAGGATTCTTGTTTTTGAAAAAAAGAAAAAAAGGGTAGATGATAGGATAAAAGGGTAGATTATTGAATCTACTTTTAAAAGGCAAGTACTTGTTTTAAATATTTTACATTGGTATAGATCTTTGTATACTGATACAAATTTGAGATTATTTTTTGTTAGAATATACTGTAATACATTTCTACTCTTATTCAAGGTATTGTACCTATACAACTCATTTAACAATGTAATGCAAATTTTTAGTTCTTGAAAGTTACTATTACCAACCATTTAGGAAAATAAGGAAATACAAGTTAATAGTTACCTATTACAACTGAACTTGTAGTCATCATGTTTGGTATGTTTTCCAGGTGCAACAGATAAGATATACTTTAAATAGTCAAGTGGTCTTCAAACACTTCAGAGATCTGCAGAATATAGCATTTAAGATCTTTAAATAACATAGATTCTTTTTTGTTTTTATGTCACTGTGTGTCTGTTCCTGGCAGCACCAATCTACTCATAGAAGATGATGAGTATCAAAGGAACTCTACATGGAGTTTACTTTCTTTATTGTAAAAATTAGCCACTATACAAGAAAGTGCCCTTGCCTCGACTGCTGACAGTATACTGTCTAAATTTTACAAGCAGGACACATAAGAAAGTGACTGCTGAACTTTGCCAAGACAAGGTAGTAAAGCCCTTTAGAATATCTTGCTTCACAGATAAGTCTGAACAATATACTAGGCCTGTAGGTTGAGGATGGATGCCCCAATGTTGCAGAGGAACCTTAGATGACTGTCCAGACAGCAAGATGTTTTTGTCATTTCTTCAATTTTTTGGAAGTTGCTTGTTTGCATTTCTTGCATATTCAGGTAATATTATTTCCTTCTTGGGTCTCTAATGGAGTTGAAGACTTTATAGTTTTTGTTACAGGTTTCCTTGTTACCATATTCAGAAAAGAAATTCACTAAGAGAGACATTAAAAGATAGATTTGGTAATGCAAGTTAGAATAGAAAGTGAATTAGGTACATCCTTTTGGACTCACCAAGATAGGATATATAATGGAGTATTTTCTCTGAATTTGTCCAATGCTTATAGACTAGACATTGTTAATGTATTTACTGCCTATTTATATTGCATATAGTTATTGTACTTATTTATTGTACATAGTTTTTCTTATATTAGTCATAACCTTTTTTATTTTAGACAAAAAGGGGGAAATGGGGTGATATTTTGTTTGTATTCTAACAAATAAAGCTTGCCTGAAGATCAGAAGATGGAGTTTGCAATTAGTTAACCAATTGATGTCTGGAGGTCTGTATAGACAAGAGACAGAAAGTAATATGGCTGGGTGGAGAGTAGAATATAAGGTGGGCAGAGACAGGAGCTCCCCCCTTTTTGGTTTCAGGAGTGGGTTAGATAAGAGGTGACTGTGGCTGCTCCTTTACTTCTCTGATCTTTCAGCATTTACCCCAATATCTGACTCTGGGTTTTTATTATTAAGACCAATTAGAATTCATGATACACTACTAAACAAAAGTAAAACCATGACTGGTACTGGAAATGGAGCCAACAACACAGAGCTAGTGAAATTGTTGCTCTTGGAGGAGAACTTACAACTGATATTTTACTAAATCTGAATAATTCTTAACTACATTCTGTATATTTGTCCTTATGCCCATGGGAAAGTGTAGTCCTCACACTTCATTAAGGAAACTTGTCTTTGGAACAGACCATTAAGAAAACTACAACCAAACAAAATGTAGAGGACCTGTCCCAATGGATATATCTATAAAACTTCCCTGCTTCTAAGGCTCAGGTAACATTGCAGAAAAGGGGAAAGATTTTAAGAGCCAGGGGAGTAGGGAGTTTATCCTAAGATTATGTCTCTTAGAAATGTCAGAAGCTGTCGGGTGGTGGTGGCGCACACCTTTAATTCCAGCACTTGGGAGGCAGAGGCAGGCGGATCTCTGTAAGTTCGAGGCCAGCCTGGGCTACCAAGTGAGTTCCAGGAAAGGCGCAAAGCTACACAGAGAAACCCTGTCTCAAAAAACCAAAAAAAAAAAAAAAAAAGTCAGAAGCTACACTGGAAAGTATCACTAACATGACTGCCTAAACATGAGCTGAACAAGAACAACACCAATTGACATGCTAATGTGGAACAGGGAAAGCACAGGAGACCTCAACTCTACAAAAAGAACTATAATCAACTAATGAATACTGAGAGCAGAAAACAGTTTTCTCAGAAAATGGCACACCAATTTGTTATCCAATACCAAATAATCAGCTGTGAAAAACATCTATATACAAATAACATTATACAGTACACAGTCTGAGCAGTTTGTGTGTGTGTGTGTGTGTGTGTGTGTGCGCATGCGTGCATGCATGCGTTAATAATTAAGAGATATCTTTATAGAGGGAGACATTATGCGGTAAGGGAGAAACCTGGTTCTAGGGACATTCCTAGGAATCCACAAGGACAATCCCAGATTAGACTACTAGCAATAGTGGTGAGGGCCCTGAACTGGCCTACCCTGGTAATCAGATTGGTGAATACCATGTCTTCATAGAGCCTTCATCCAGTAGCTGATGAAAGCAGATGCAGAGATTCACAAACAAGCACTAGGCTTAGCTCTGGGAGTCTAGTTGAAGAGAAGGAAGAGGGATTCTATGAGCAAGAGGGGTCAAGATCATAATGGGGAAATCTATAGAGACAACTGAACCAAGCTCATTGGAACCCAGGAACTTTAGGCCAACAGCTGTGGAAACTGCATGGGACCAAATTAGGCCCTCTGCTTATGGGATACAGTTGTATAGCTGGGTTTGTTTGAGGTGCCCGTGGCAGTGGTATCAGGATCTCTCCCTGGTGCATGAGCTGGGGTTCTGGATCCCATTATCTAATGTCAAACACCTTGCTCACCCTTGACGCAGGAGGAAGGGTTTCGTCCTGCCTCAACTGAATGTACCAGGCTTGGCTGTCACCCCATGGGAGAACTTAACCTTTTGGAAGAGGAGATGAGGGTTAAACAGGGTTAGGGGGAAGGTGGGGAGTAGGAGAAAGGATGAGAGGGAGATCTGTAGTTGGTGTGTGAAATGAATAAAAAAAATTAAATAAGAGGCCATGTGTTTGAATGAGAGCAAGGCAGATATATAAGAAAACTTGGAGGGAGGAGAGAAAAGGGAGGGGAAATTATGTAATTATCATCTAAAAAATAAAAAAATGCAATAATCACATGCCAATGTCACTAAATCAGAGCAAGAAATTATTGAAAAACTTGTCATGTCTTCATATTTTTCTAGATTCTCTAGAGATTTATTATATTTCAACAGTTAAAAAGAAGTTTTCTTGGCTTATTGTTTTTATTTACAATTCTTTATGGTATAGTTTGAAAAATTGAGTGAGCCAGGTGGTGGTGTTGAACAATTGTAAACCTAGCACTTGGGAAACAGAGGCAAGTGGATCTCTGAGTTAGAGGCTGGCCTGGTGTATAGAGTGAGCTGAAAGACTCAAACCCTGCAAGCCAGGGATAAACAGAGAAACTCTGTCTTGAAAAACCAAAGAAAAAGAAAAAGTGAATTTAAAATTAAGGTTAATTAACAGTGATTCCATAGCTTCCAAGCTACCACATTGGATGCAAAGACAACATTATTTTGAGGTCAAGGCTTTCATTTACAACATAAAGATCTATTGTTAGTGAACTTAGCTATAAAAAAGAATATAGAAAAAAACATTTTGGCAAATTTTATTTAGAAAAAGTGTTCTGCCTCATGATTTAAGGTATTATAATTTTCTGGACAATGTTTAACTCAGGACCCCCAGAGTCTATGGTGATCCAATTTCATTGTAGTTATTAAACATATTCAACAAAAATTCACCCTTTAAATGTCCTATAATACTTTTTCAATACTTTGGTAAAATTTACAATGGGTTTTGAAAGCATCAGCATCATCTATTAGCAATAATTGCCCTCACTACAAAAGGGACTTATTTTAAAAACATCATATTTTAACAGAAAACACTCATAATGAGTTTTTGATTCAGCAACGTAGCCTAATAACAAAGCCTGTGCTTCCCTTATATCAGGCATGGCTTAGACTTCAATACTAAGAAGAATATAAAATTACAAAGGTGATGACAGGAAAACTCTAAAGCAGCACAGACATAGCTCTAAAGGAGACTACCAACAGAGCACACCACAGTCTGCACTCAGCATCACCAAATTGGCAGCTCTCCCAGTTCTGAAGAGGTGCAGGTTCCAGGTGCCTTTTCACCACAGCAAGAAAGTGGACTTGGACAAAATAGTTTCCCAGAGACAGAACAGGGTGGGAGGCCTTGTGAACAGCTGCCTGCTTTGCACAAAATTGCAGTGCTTTGTGAAGGAAGAAGACAATGCAGAACTCTTATGCACTCCTGTCTGCACAGTGCCAGAGGAACATTAAAGCATCAGAATCATAGCCTTTGCTTTGTTGTTATGTCACAAACAATGACTCACAATTCCAGGAGCCCTTGACACACTCACTCTATTCTGCTTCTGTTGGATCAAGGTGTAGTCCTCTTTATGGGTGTAAAATCAGTAGAAGTGACTACCGAAAATGAGCCCAACATAGTACATCTCAGCATCTACACTGGATTCAAACCCAGTGGCAATGGTTAAGCTTTTTGAATATCCATGCACCTTAGTGTATATTTGATGAAAGAAAGTAATGGCATCCCTGGTTGATGAAAGCAATATAAGGCCTGGATATTTCTGGAGGTCCTAAGGCCGAAACCAATAGAGTTTGGGTAGAAGGAATCCTGAATTCTCTCCAGACACAACAATGGGAAGGAGGACCTGCTTTGCAAACATAATATTTTAGAATGGTGCTTTTTCACACCTTATACTTAAACCTATCCTTGTTTTGTTGTACGTTTCTGAATCACAGTCTCTCAATTATGTAACACCGAGTGTCCTGAAACACAAAAAACGATTAGATTGTTCCCTCTGTGAAAGTGGACCAGAATTCTTGGTCACAGAGGAAGAGACATTTTAATTATATTTGGTTTTTTGCACTAACCATGCCTGAGGCAAAAATTGGGATTTTTGAAACGCTCTCCTAGTCTTGCCTATTGAGAGCCCTGTGAAAGTGATCATGGGCTGGGAGAGGATTGATGTTTGTTTGTTTTGATTTATGCTTCTCCAAGTAGAAGAAATTAGTGAAGGAGTACTTAGTCATCACTTAATCATTTTAAACAACAAACTCCTTTGGAAGCAAAAAATAGTATTTTTATTTTGTTAGATTTTAGGGTACAGGAGACAGAAGGCTGGAAAGAGACCAAGTCTGACCTCAACAGACAACACAGATCATTAGTGCATATAGTAAGGGGCACCTATTTTCCTGATGTGCAGTGGGAGAAAGCTGCCTGACACCTTTATATGAGGGGCTTAGGAATGAAGAAGTTGGATGATCTTCCTGTACAAAGCCCTCATATGCAGTCTCTCCTTACTGAAATGATTTACTCAAGGAAGGCAGAGTATCTTGGGAAACAGGTAGTCTCAGCAGATTGTCTTTCTGGCCTGACCCATAATGGTTGGAAATTTCATTCTTCTACATGGGATTTAAATGGTCAACAAGCCCAGCTGTGGTAATCTTTTTCATGGGGGTACTTTGGAACTCCCCAGGAAGGAAGTTGCTTAGCTAGAAGGATAGTCACTCAAAAGATGACTAAGATTAGTCAAAATAGTTCCTTTCATATGAAGAACATCTTTGATGATCATATTTAGAGACAAGATTTTAGAGCACAGATTTATCTTTCAGAGGACCACAGGATGTGCATGGTGGCTCACAACAGTCTGTGACTCCAGTTCTAGGTGATACAATACCATCTTCTGACTTCCCAGTGCACCAATCACATATGAGGTGCACTGATGTACATGCAAAAAACAAACAAAAAAACCCAAAAAACAAAACATCCACATTCAAGAACTAAAATAAATGAACCTTAATGTGAAAAAAGGAACTCATATAACTTCCCATTCCCTTCTCCCCAATTACTCATAAATTATCGTCTAAATTTTTGTCTGAATTGGTTAGCTCAGATATTTTATTTGTTTATAGCCATCATAAAATATGCTTAATAAAGGCTTTCTGGAGAGAAAAGTGCAGACTGTAAGCTTCAACCATGTGGTGGTGGTCTCTGTTCTCAGTTCTGCACAGGACTGAAAACAGCAGCATGCTCAGCAATTTCTTCCTGAAGGGAAGGATCACTAGGGGAGAGGAACATGCTACAGGTTGAAAAGCCACAGCATGGGAAGGGACTGAGGAACACCTAAGATTGTCTGGACCCAGAATTTCTGCTAACTAGACTTGTCATTCTGGTGTAGTTTCTTTTTAGAAACATGTGTTTTTCTGCCATTTGGTGAGCTTTGCCCATTTTTCCTAGAGGAGTAATTAGAAATATTCCTCAAAGGCAAGATAGGAAGAGAATGTAAATTCTTGTAGCCATTCCACTGGACATGCGTGTTATTCAGCCCAGACTACCCTCTGTTGGAGGGCCTCAGTGGTGTACCTAGAAACTCAAAATGATCTGTCCCTGGCAATGTGAGGACCAACTGAGACACAGGAGCAATAAACTCTTTCAAAGCATACTGGAAAGTGTTTATAATTGATTACTTGTTCTGCACCCTTCCCATTTGCAAGAAGCTGAGTGTTACCCAATGCATATACTAATAACTTACCAAATTCAATGGATGCTATATTTGGACACACTGAGCACACATATAGTTATTTGGTAACACACAAGGTATAGTTATTTGATAAGAAGGATTCTCAATTGAGAAAAAACACTGAAATAATATGTGCCTATGTGAAGTTTCTTGATTAATGATTGATGTGGGTAGGCCTAGCTAATTGGGAATGGTTCCAACTCTGGACAGGTCATCCTGGATGATATAAAAAAGCAAGTTGATAAAGCCATGGGGACTAAGACAATAAGCAGCATTGTTTTATTGCTTCTGCTTCAGTTCCTGCCTCATGGTTCCCACCTTGAATTACTACTCCATGACTTCCCTCTAAAATGGATTGTGTCCTGAGAGTTGTAAGTGTAAATAAAACCTTTCCTACCTATGTTGCTTTTGGTCATGGTGTTTTATCACATCAGTAGAAATCCTAACGAAACAGTAATTTCTGATAAATCTTCTGAGATTTGATCTTGGTCATTGGTCTGTCCCTTACCAACATGGACAACCTGGTCAACTCACCATGAACATCTTTCCCAGTACTGTTGAGAAAGAACTGTTGGTCTTCATGGCAGTTGGATTAGTGTGATGTGGAAGAGAAATAGTCTTATTTTCTCTAGTGACAAGACCAAATGTACCTTAGAAGACAGTTTAGAGGGACAGTACCACTCAGTATTTATAGTTGGGTTATACTCTTCTACACACACACACACACACACACACACACACACACACACACACACGTGGGTAGTTGTCTTAGTTTCCAATACCCAACATGCTTTCTCTGTTGAGGAGGTCTTAAGTCCATTTGGATGTCTATTGGTTACTGCCAAGGTATGTGTGCCAATATTGGATCCTTAGGGTTATTGTGCCATGCTGGTCATTGTTATGGTTCATAGGTCTTATATCTGGGTAGTACTACTCATTGCTTCACTCCTTTAGAAGCTTGCATAGCACTTTCTGGTACTGTGAACACAAGTCCTCAAGGAGAGGACTTTCAGGTCATGTCCATCTCTTACTATTCCTCTTCTTTCCGTGATAGAATGTTGATTGGGTTGAACTTGTACAGGTCTTATGAATGTAAACTCTGCTGCTCCTTTTAATATAATTTGGAAATTACATTTGAGAATTTCATCAATATATTGTGATAATATTCAACCACACTATTCCTTCCAACTCCTCTGAGATTACTCCCTACCTCCACACACCATTCAACTAGTATCCTCTTTTCCTGAATCACCAACCAAGTCAAATTTGTACTGACATGAGTACCCTCATTTGTACCCTCATTACTGGAGTGATTTAACCTACCAGGATCCATATCCTTAAAGAAAATTGATTCTCCCTCCACCAGAAGCCATAAACTATCAACAGCTCCTTAGTTAAGGGTCAAGCCTCATTAGTCCCCCACATTTCTGTAGTTTGACTTTTGGGGGGGCTGCCATCTCACAAATAATGACATGGAGACTTATTAATTATACAAGCTCAGCTTTAGCTTGGGCTTCTTCCTAACTAGTTCTTGTAACTTAAATTAACCCATATTTTTAATCTATGTTCTTCCATCAGGCTCATTACCTCATCTATATACTGCCCATCCTGCTTCCTCAGTGTCTGGCTGGCTACTCCATCTTTCTTCTTCTCACTGTTTTCTCTGTCACTGGAAGCCCTGCCTAACCTATTGCAGCCTGGCTATTGGCCATTCAGCTTTTCGTTAAACCAATCAGAATACACATTGGAAAAGATGTATTTTTACAGTGTAAACAAATATTTCACAATACCTTTCCATGCTATAATATTGACTGGCTTGATCTTGTGAAGGTTTTATTCTGCTGCTGTGAGTTCATGACTATATCAGTCTTGTCATACTCATAAGACACTGTTTTCCTCTGGTCTTTCCTGTCTTCTGGCTCTTACAATCTTGTTATCCACTCTTCTACAGTGGTCCCTGATCCTTAGGTGGAGGCAGTGTAATGTGTATGTTTCAGGTGTGGATATGAAATCCACAGACACTGGTTTTGTACCTTGACAAGTTGTGTGTTTCTACATTAATTATCATTCATTACACAGAGAAACTTCCTTGGTGTTCATGAAAACTACACTAATAAAGATGACAATTTAGAGGGCAGTTTGATATTACATCTATTTAGCAAAATTGTAGGTTCATCAATGGAGCTTGTGAATTCTTCAAAGTGGATTCTTGCCCCAGTTTACAGTATGAGGCATGCATTTTCTCAGTCAATATTTTCTTATTATAGGGTAGTAGAAATGAGATTCAGCACAAAAGTGATATTTTTGGCCTGATCAGCAGTTTTACTGGTTCCCTAATTGGTAGCCCAGGTTTCTCTAGGTAAAGTACTAAACCATTGCCATCTGAGAGGTTAGACTAGAACTTCATAATTATACTTTAACTTGTTCTCCATTCAAGAGACATGGAACAATGAGTAAGTCTTCTACATATTCTGAAGTTCACTCCTTTAAATCATTTAATGTAACTGAATAATTACTGGATTCTCTAATGAAGGATGAAGTGGAAAATATACACCAGATAATGGGAGGAACCAGAAGGTACACCACACAGTATGAATGGAAATGGCCTTTAGTGTGTGTGTGTGTGTGTGTGTGTGTGTGTGTGTGTGTGTGTGTGTGTGTGTTTGCAGTCATAAAAATGCAACCACAGTGCTGAATGTTAAACACTAGTTTTCCTATTACTTGACAATGACTCTCATGTACTATGTAACATTTTTATGATTCTTCTTACTGTATCAATAGACCCCACTTACTATTTTCAGTGTTTAGAATTATTCTTCTGCCAAGCATTATAAACACTGTTATTGCTGTGCTTCAAGCAATATTTAAGCATTATACATACTAACTAAAAAGCATCTTAGTATTGTCCTTGTTGTGTGACAACTACTCTAGTAGAATATTAGTACTTCAAGCAGGTGAGATGGCTCAGTGGTAAAGGTTCCTGGTACCAAGTCTGACAACTGAGTTCAGTCTCAAAACCTACATGGTGGAAGGAAAGACATGGTAGAATGAGAGAACTGACTCCTCCATTAATATCCTCTGACACTGACAACTGAAGTGGCCCTTTGGTCAGCACACATACACACAAAATAAAAGGAAAAGAAAAAGAAAAATAGACCTACCAAAAAAACAAATAAATTAAAATTTAATTAAAGACAATGCTCCCTTGAGGAAGGCATATAGCTAATGCATATTACTATCTCATCAGTCATTCTTTGCATTAAGTCACATAATCCTTCCTTTTCCCAGATGTCAGCATAGTCTTACTTGTTTATTTTAACAATTTTTCCTATGCAATTACATACATATATATGAGTTACCACTATGATAATTGGTTGCCTGCCCAACTCCACTAGAATGGTGTCTAGGCATGTCCCTTACACTCTATTAGCTGGTCAGCTCATGCCTCCTCCCCTATCCTTTCACAGATGGTAGAACCACATTCTGTGGTATGGGATACTCTGGTTTTGCTTGATCACACATGCAGTTCTTATTTTCCAATGAGCCTGAGGTTTTTTTGATGACCATCTATGAAGATCCAAACTTACTTTTCACACTTTCTAATATCACCATTTTGGAAGTAAGTGGTAATGTCTAATTCTAGGGATTAAACACAGTATTTCCTATATACTAGGCTAGAGCTCTACTATGGATACTACACTAAACTAGTAGGTATTTCATCATTGTCCATATAACTGAGAGAAAAAAAGTCAAGATTAATCTGGGCTTACAATTTGAGGTTTCACTTGTCCCATATGCTTGGATAGAACATCATGGGGGAAGCAGAATGTGCCAGAGGCTGTTACTCTCTTCTTCTTGGATAAAGATAAACAAAGAATACAGGAAAAGCCCAAGGCAAGATGCAGCCTAAAGTACAGGGCTCTAATAAGCTAATCCCTGAAAAGTCCCTGTCTCTCACATAGCCAAATGACAACATGGATTCTTCAAGGGACTGATTTAGAGATTAGTTCAGAGATCTCTTGACATAATCACTTTGGTGATTTGCCCTCACACACCAAGCTAAAGTATAACTTTTATTAGTGTCCTAAACTTTTCTGAACTAAATCAAAGGGTCTATAAAAATTATTGTTCATAATTAAATGACAAATGAAAAAATATTGTTCATATTGCTCATGTTTTTTCACATCATTTTCTGATTAGATCTCACTAAGATGTCCAACCTGGCATCAAAATTGCAATTCCCATTTGTAGACTTTCATTTAGCTGGGACCACAAGCACTTGTGTGCTACTGTGCCCATAGTCCTCTCTTTCGATTTTTGTTTGTTCATCAAGACAGGATCAAACTATGTAGAACAGGTTATTCTGGGACTCACTTTGTAATCCAATTTGTACTGTAATTTTGATCTTTCTGCCTTAGCCTCTGGAATAATGAGAATAGAAATGTGGACTACCCTACCTGAATCTGAATACACTTCTAAGTGATTCCAGCACTAATTCAGGTTTGTAGAACAGAATTTAGGGAAGAATGAAGGGACAAATTAGAGAAGAGAGCCATCACAGGAAAAGTGATGTAAGAATTCATCACAAAACTTTAATATAAGGAGTACTTTTTCTGTACCTGTTATGAGAATCAACAGTAAATAACCTGACTAGTATGCACAGGTCCATGAGTCAGAGTGGTACTCTTAAAAGTTTAAGACACATTCCTAACATTCCTTCCACCCAATTGTTGCTTTGTCCAAATCTCCAACTCAAGCAAGCACCAACTGCTAACACAAGGGTTGCTCCCCCACAGGGTAACAAGTAGACTAAAGGCAGGCCTACACCTCTCCTACAGCTCCAATACCTCAGTCGCATCCCTAGCTCTGTAGCTGGAAACCTATGATCTTTTTCCTCTTTGACCCTATTAGCAAGGGATCACATTGATCTTCTCCAACCTTCCTTCCACCAACTCATCCCAATTACCCAGCCTCCAACACTAGCAGACATTGCCTATGAACACACCAGGTGAACAGGCCAGGAAAATAGGCAACATACAGCTATCACATTCTAAAAACAAACAAACAAACAAAAAACAGAGAGGAAACAAAACCAAGGAACAAAATATCCAACCAACAATGACAAATCCACAACCAGCATAAAGACCTTTAATTAGCTCCAAACCAGGTGCCAACACAAAATCAACAACATCTAAGGGAATATGATTATATTAGAGCCCATCTAGCCTTCCACAACAGGCCCTGAATGTTCCAAAATAGCTGAAGCACAAGAAAAAGACTTTAAAACCAAGTATATGAAGATGACAGAGGTCCTTAAAGAGGAAATGAAAAAATATCCTTAAAGAAACGAAGGAAAACACAAACAATTGGAGGAAAGGAATATTTTAAGGAAAGCTAAATAATCACATATAACAGTTTAAGAAAACAAACAAAAAAACTGAAAAATGTAAATAGAAGCAATAGAGAAAACACTGTAAATGTTTGTTTTAATTAATACAAACATGTTAATACAAAAGGTTTGTTTGAATTAATCAAAAATAGAGAAATTCTGGAAATAAAAAATTTTAAATTTTAACAGGAACTACAGAGGCAAGTTTCATTAAGAGAGTACAAGAGATGGAAAAGAGAATCGAGGTATTGAAGATATGATAGAAGAAATGGATATGTACATTAAAGAAAATGTTAAATCTACAAAGTTCCTGATATAAAACATCAATGAAATATGGTACACTCTGAAAAGCCCAAACCTAAGAATAATAGGAATAGAAAGGAAGGAGAATAATCCCAACTCAAAGGTCCAGAATATGTTTTCAACAGTATCATAGAAGAAAATTTTCCTAAACTAAAAACAGAGATACCTATAAGATAAAAGAAGTATAGGGGAAATGAAATAGACTGGATGGAAAGAGAAAGTCCCCTTGTTACATAATAGCCCAAACACTAAGCATACAGAACAAAGAAAGAGTATTAAAAGCTGCAAGGAAAACAAAATAAAGGCAAACCTATTAGAATTAAGCAAGTAATAAATAAATACATTAGAATGAATTAGAAAAAGCAAGTGAATAAATTACAATAGAGCAAGTAACAAATAAGGGCAGAACTGTTATAATTACACCTGACTTCATAATAGAGACCCTAAAGGGAGAAGGGCCTGAACAGACATCCTGAAGATTCTAAGAGCCCACAGATGCCAGCTGAGACTACTATGCACAGCAAAACTTTCAATCACCAAGGATGAATAAAAGAAGATATTCCATGATAAAATCAAATTTTAAAAGTATCTATCTATAAATCTAGCCATACAGAAGGTGCTAAAAGGAGAAATCAATGAGAAAAATCAAAGGAAGGGAAACACACACACACACACACCACCACCACCACCACCACCACCACCACCACCACCACCAAGAACAACAACAACAAGAAGAAAAGTAACAGAAATCATCAATCATTGGTCATTGATTTATCTCAGTATCAATGGTCTCAATTCTCCAATAAAAAGACAGACTAACAGAAAGAATGTGAAAACAGGATCTATCCTTTTGCTGCATATAAGAAACATGCCTGAACATCAAGGATAAACATTAGCTTAAAGTAAAGGGTTGGAAAAAGATCATCCAAGCAAATGGACATAAAAAGTAAGCTGATGTAACCATTTTAATATCTAAAAAAATTGACTTCAAACCAAAATTAATCAAAAGAGATAGGGAAGAATGCTATATACTCAATAAAGGAAAAATCCACCAAGATGACATTACAGTTTGTAATATGTATGCACCAAACACAAGGGCACCCAAGTTTGTGAAAGAAACACTACTACAGCTTGAATCATACAGTGAACCTCATATACTGATAGTGGAAGTCTTCAATACCCCACTCCCACCAATTGGCAGATCATCCAGACAAAAACGAAACATAAAATAATGGAACTAACAGATGTTGCAAACCAAAAGGATCGAACAGATACTTACAGGACATCTCACCAAAACACAAAATACCTTCTCATCACTTCATGGAACTTTCTCCAAAATTGACCACGTACTCAACACACACACACAAAAAAAAAAACCCCACAAGACTCAAAAGATACAAGATTAAACCACCATGGATTAAAGCTGGGAGTCAACAACAACAGAAACAACAGAAAGCTTACAGACTCATGAAAACTGAGTAACTCTCTACTGAATGAAAAATGGGTCAAGATAGAAATAAAGAAAGAAATCAATGACTTTCTGGTTTTAAATTTAAATGAATGTAAAACATACTCAAATTTATGGGACACAATGAAAGCAACACTAAGAGGAAAGTTCATAGCACTAAGTGCCTACATAAAATAATTGAAGAGCTCTCATACAAGCAACTTAACAATAAATCTGAAAACTTTGGAACCAAGAGAAGCAAACATACACAAGAGGAGTAGGTGTCAAGGAATAATCAAACTGTGGGTTGAAATCAACAAAATAGACACAAAGGAAACATACAAAGAATCAATGAAGCAAAGAGTTGGTTCTTTGAAAAAAAATCAACAAGATAGACAAACTTTTATCAAGACTACCTAAAAGACAGAGAGAGAATATTCAAATTAACAAAATCAAAAAACAAAAGGGGCACATAACAACAGACTCTGAGGAAATCCAGAGAATCATTAGGTCACACTTTAAAATCTATAATTCACCACACTGTAATATTTAAAACAAATAGATAATTTTCTTGATAAGTACCGCTGACCAAAGTTAAATCAAGATCAGATAAATAATTCAAATAGAGCTATATCTCCCAGTGAAATAGAAGTAGTTATTATAAGTCTTCCAACCAAAAAAAGCCCAGGGCCAGATGGTTTTAGTACATAATTCTACTAGACTTTCACAGGAGCGTTCATGTTAATACTCCTCAAATTATTCCACAAAATAGAAACAGAAGAAACATTATCCAGTTCATTTGATGACGTCACAGTTACCCTGATACCCAAACCACATAAAGACTCAACAAAGAAAGAGAATTACAGACCAATTTCCCTTATGAACATAAATGCAAAATTACTCAATAAATTACTTACAAACCGAATTGAAGAACACATCAAAACATGACCAAGCAAGCTTCATCCTAGAGATTCAGGGATTATTCATATATGAAAATCAGTAAATGTAACCCCCCATAAAAACAAACTAAAAGACAAAAACCACATGATTATGTCATGAGATGTAGAAGAGACCTTTGCCAAAATCTAACACCCGTTCATGATAAAAGTCCTGGATAGATTAAGGATACAAAGGACATACCTAAAAACAATAAAGGCAATTCACAATAAACCAATGGCCAACATCAAATTAACTGAAGAGAGACTCAAAGAAATTCCACCAAAATCAGGAACAAGATAAGGCTGTCCACTCTCCATATCTATTCAATATAGTACTTGAAGTTTTAGTGAGAGTAATAAGACAACTGAAGGAGATCAAGGCAATGCAATTTGGAAAGGAAGAAGTCAAGGTATTGTTATTGGCAGATGATTTGATAAAGATGCATAAGCATCCTTGAAAATTCTACCTGGAAACTCCTAAAGCTGGTAATCACTTTTAGCAAAGTAGCTGGATATAAAATTAATTTACAATAACTAGTAGTCCTCTTACTTAAAAATGACAAAACAATGGAAAATGAAATCCCGGAAACAACACCTTTTAAAATATCTTATAAAATATCTTGATAAAACTCTAACCAAGCAAGTGAAAATCTTACATGATATAAACTTCAAGTCAAGAAAGAAATTGAAGAAAATATCAGAAGATGGAAAGATTGCCCATGGACCAATAGTATTAACTTAGAAAAATGGCCATCCTACCAAAAGCAATCTAGAAATTTAGTGCAATTGTCATCAAAATTCCAGCATAATTCTTTACAGAACTTGAAAGGATGATTCTCAACTTCATATAGAAAAACAAATAACAAAGGACAGCTAAAACATTCTTGAACAATAAGAAAACTGATAGATTGCCCACCATTCCCAATTTCAAGGCGTACTACAGAGCCATAGTAATAAAAACTTATTGGTATTGGTAGAAAAACTGACATATTGCTCAAAGGAATAGAATTGAAGACCCACACATGAAACCTAAACCAGAAATACACACTTGAAAAAAACAAAACGTCTTCAACAAATGGTTCTTGTCAAACTGGATATCATCATTTAGAAGAGTACAAATAGATTCACATCTATAACTCTGCACAAAACCCAAGTCCAAGTGGATCAAAAACCTCGACATAAAACCAGATATATTGAACTCTATAGAAGGAAAAAGGGGAATAGCCTTGAATGCATTGGCAGGCACGCAGATCAACAATTAATAAGTGGGACCTCAAGAAACTGAAAACCTTCTGTAAGGCCAAGGACACAGTAAATCAGACTAATGTAGCCTACAGAAAGGGAAAATATTTTTTTTTTGCCAACTCCACATCTGGTAGAGTGCTATGGGATTTTCTGTATGTCCTGTGGGAGTCTGTTCTCAGGTTCCTCGTGGTTTTACCCAGCAGGTCTGCTTAGAGGATGATTAGGACCACAGGCCTGAGTGCAGGTGTCTGAGATGGTCTGCACTTGGCTGTGCTGGGGGATGGTCTGTATGTCAAGTTGCTCTGATTGGTCAATAAATAAAACCTGATTGGCCGTTGCTAGGCAGGAAGTATAGGTGGGACTAACAGAGAGGAGAAATAAAAGAACAGGAAGGCAGAAGGAGACTGCGTGGAGCCGCCACCAGGACAAGGAAGATGTAAAGTACCAGTAAGGAAGATGTAAAGTACCAGTAAGCTACGAGCCATGTGGCAAGGTATAGATTTATGGAAATGGATTAACTTAAGATATAAGAACAGTTAGCAAGAAGATTGCCACGGCCATACAGTTTGTAAGCAAAATAAGTCTCTGTGTTTACTTGGTTGGGTCTGAGCAGCTGTGGGACTAGCAGGTGACAAAGATTTGTCCTGACTGTGGGTAAGGCAGGAAAATTCTAGCTACAGTAGAACTCTAATAATACAAAACATATAAAGATCTCAAGAAACTAGGTACCAAATAACTAAGCAATCCAATTTAAAAATGCGGTATAGCTCTAAGCTGACAATTCTCAATGGAGGAATACCAAATGGCTGAGAAACACTTAAAGAAATGCTCAACATCTTTAGCCAGGAGGGAAATTCAAATCAAAACTACTTAGAGAATCCATCTTACACCTTTCAGAATGGCTAAGATCAATAATATAAGTGACAGCTTATTCTGACAAGGATGTAGAGCAAGGGAACACTACTCCATTGCTGGTGGGAGTTAAAACTTCTATAACCAGTATGAACATCAGTACAGCAGTTCCTTAGAAATTTGGGGATTGATCTACTTCAAGACCCAGCTATACCACTCTTGGATATATACCCAAAAGATGCTCCATCACACTACAAAGATACTTGCTTACTCATGTTAGTTGAGGCTTTATTTATAATATCCAGAACCTAGAAACAACCTAGATGTCCCTCAACAAAAGAATGGATAAATAAAATTTGATACATTTACACAATGGAGTATTCCTTAGCTGCTAAAATAATATTATGAGATTCACAGATAAATTGATGAACCCCCCAAAAAATCTTCCTAAGTGAGGTAACCCAGACCCCAGAAAGATAAATGCGGTATGTGTTCACTTATAGTGGGATATTAGCAGTTAAGTAAATGATAAACAATCTACAATTAGTAGACCCAGAGAGGTTAGGAGGGAATTAGTTAAGAGTTAAGAGGAGGGAATTAGTGAGTACACAGGGATCTCCATGGGAGGGTAAAATAGAATAGATTTTGTGTGCTGACTCATGGCAAGTGAGGTGTAGGTGTGTAAGGTATAGGGGATCAGTATAGGGGTAGATGGAGAGATGGGAGGGGTGGATAGAACTGGGGCCACTTGGGGGTGGGGTGGGGAAACCCAATACAGGAGAAACTTCTTTGAATCTATGAAGATGATCTTAGTGAAGACTCCTATCATTTGAGGATACAAAATCTCAACTGATCATCTCTTGTAGCCAGACAAGGCTTCCAGTGGTGGGACCAAGGATCATTCAATTGAACCATTGGCCATGAGGGTTCCATGGAAATCCCTAAACAATCCAGACTGTTGCTAAGACAACATGCTGCTTTTTGAAAACTGTCAAAGGGGACCCTTTGCTGAGGACAACACCTACACATCTCATCGAACAAGGGAAGTTTAACTAGATCCTACATTGAGCCTTCACTCCTATGTTCTAGTGTCTTTGGTGTGGGAATGTACTCTATAGGCTATAGAAAGAGAAACATGGATACCAACCCAGCCACAAAACCTTTGACCTACAATCTGTCCTGCCTGCAAAATATGCTAGGGCAATGGTAGTGCAGAACTTGGGGGAGGAACAACTAAGGTCTGATTTGATCTAAGGCTCACTCCATAAGAAGGAACCCTCTCTCTGTCTTTTGGTTAGTTTGGATAAGGACCACATGAGAAAAGGAAGAAACAAAGTGCTAGAGAAGCCCACAGAAATCCACAAAGATACCCCCTCAATAGGCTGCTGGCAATGGTCAAGAGACAGCTGGAAGTGAACTACTCTGGTGATGGGATGGCCAAACACCATAATAGTCGTGCTAGAAACCCCATCCAACGACTGAGGGATCTGGATGCAGAGATTCACGGCTAGGCCCCGGGTGGAGCTCCGGGAGTCTAATTAGCAAGAAAGAGGAGGGTTTATATGAGTGAGAATTGTTGAAACCAAGGTTGGATAAAGCACAGGGACAAATAGCCAAATGAATATAAACACATGAACTATGAACCAAAGGCTGAGGGACCCCCAACTGGATCAGGCCCTCTGAAAAGGTGAGACAGTTGATTGGCTTGATCTGTTTGGGAGGCATCTAGGCAGTGGTACTGGGTCCTGTGCTCATTGCATGAGTTGGCTGTTTGAAACCTGGGGCTTATGCAGGGATGCTTGGCTCAGTCTGGGAGGAGGGGACTGGACCTGCCTGGACTGAGTCTACCAGGTTGATCTCAGTCCTCAGGGGAGGCTTTGCCCTGGAGGAGGTGGGAATGAGGAGTGTGCTGGGGGGAAGGGGAGGGTGGCAAGAGGGGAGAGAACAAGGGAATCCGTGGCTGATATGTAGAACTGAATGATATTGTAAAAGAAAAGAAAAGAAAAAAAGAAGGAACCCATACCCAGCACTGCTTGAGTAAGCAAGAGACTAGATATCCCAAAGACCTGGGGTAAAATCAAACCCTACTGGTCTAAAAAAATCAGTAAAATAATTGCTAATGATGTTCTGTTGTATTCATAGTTCAGTGCCTTATCTTGCCATCATCAGAGAGGTTTCCTCCAGCAGCAAATGGGAACAGATGCAGAGATACACAGCTAGACATTATGTGAAGAGAGTCTAAATTGCACATCTCCATCAAATCCCTCCCCTCAGAGCACAGGGAATCACACAGAAGATTCAAGGCAGAAAGACTGATTATAAGAGCCAGAGGTGATGAAGGCTACCATGAGAACACAGCCCCCTGAATCAACTAAGCAAGACACATACATATAAGCTCACAGAGACCAAATCAGAAAGTGCAAAGCTGATATGGGTCTAAACCAGGCCCTCTGCATATATATTATAGCTATTAGCTGAATATTTTTATGGGACTCCTGGCTATGAGAACAAGTGAGTCCTGACTCTTGTGCCTTGCTCTTGTGACTCTTTTTCTCCTGTTTGGTTGCCATGTTACTTCAATATGATAGATTTTGCCTCACCTTATTATATTTTATCTTGTCATGTTTGGTTGTTGTCTCTTAGAAGCCTGTTCTTCCATAATGAGAGACAGAAAGGGAGTGAATCTGGAGGAGTGGGAAGGTGAGAGGAACTGGGAGGAGTAGACGGAGGGGAAAGTGTAATCAGGATATATTGTATGAGAAAAGAATATGTTTTCAATAAAAGAAAAAAAGAGTAGTTTTGTTCTCCAGTGAGATTCCCTTGGAAGAAACTAAATTTCACTTGCAAGTGGTTATCAGTTGGAGATAGCTTCAGGGTTAGGATACAGGCATGTGTCCATTTCTCCTTTCAGCTCTAGAAACCTACCTAGTGCAGATCCATACAGGCCCTGTGCATGCTGCCCCTGTCTCTATCAGTTTATGTGAACATTAGTCATGGTGATTTAGAGAGTCCTTTTTTCTTTATTTCTCCCATCCTTTCTGTCTTTTACACTCTTTATACCTCTTCTTCTGCAGAGTTCCCTGAAACATGAGGGGTAGGTTTGATGGAGACATCCTGTTTAAGGATGAGTGTTCCAAGGTCTCTCACTCTCCACATTATGTATGCCTATGGGTTATTGTATTTGTTCATATCTAATGAAGGAGGAAGCTTATCTGATGATGGCTGAACAAGGCACTGATTTATTAATATAGCAGAATACCATCAGGAGTTATTTTATTTCTATGGTTTGCTGTTGCTTAGAACAGTAGTATGTGGTTTTATCCTAGTTCCCTGACTCATCTAGCCTCAGGTTCTTGGTCACACAAGCAGGGTACAATCTACTTTCTTATACTACCCAGGATGTCCTGCCCTGAAATGGCATAGCACACAGTGGGTGAGTCCACCCCCAGCTGTTGTTAATCAAGAATATGCCCCACAGGCTTACCTAATGGCCAATCTAATGGCTAACATTTTCCCAACTGAAGTTCCCTTTTCCATAGTTACTTTGGTTGCATGGATCAAATTGACAAAAATACCTAACCAGGATACTGGGTGAATTTGTAAGTCTGTATAAGGATAAAGAGAGGAATGATAGGGATAAATAAATAAAAAAAAAAACAGCAAACCTTAGCAGCTACTGTGGAAATTAATTTGGGCATCTCTCAAGAAACTGAAAACAGAGCATCATTAATACTATGATGCTATCTATACTAGGATATATATTGGAATGATACCAAGTCCACATACAATGGACATACCTAAGCATCCTATTTACATATGCACTGTTTCTTATTCACTATTTCTTTTTCTTTTATTTTCTCATACATTTCATCCTGATCAAAGTTTCCCCTCCCTCCACTTTTTCTAGTCTCTCCCACTATGCCCCCTCTCCCCCAGATCCACTACTCTACCATTTCCCTCCAAAAAAGAGCAGGCCTTCGAAGGATATCTATGGATATTAGGACATGACCTAACAAGTTCCAAGAAGACTAGGCACAAACCCTCATATCAAGGTTTACTGAGGCAACCTAGAATGAAGGAAAGGTTTCAAACACAAGTAAAAGAGTCAGAGAAACCCCTCATTCACACTGTTGGGAGTCCCTTAATAAGATAAGAAAATGAGGAGTTCAAAACCATCCTGGGCTACATATAGGAGACTTGTTCTCAGGAAAGGTTGAACAATAACAAACATGCAAACACATTGGTGTTACATTGGTAGTAAAATTACTATGAAATAATTTTATATTTTAATTTACATTTATTTTATTTTTGATTTTAACTTTACGTGTATGGTTGTTTGACTGACATGTATGACTGCATCTATTGCATACCTGATGCCTATGGAATCCAGAAGAGGGGATCAGATACCCTGGAACTGGAGTTACAGATGGTTTTTGAGTTGCCATGTGGGTGTTGATTTTCAAACCTAGGAACTCTATAAGAATTGCTAGTTTTAACTACTGACATTTCTCTAGCCCCTTTAATTGCATTTTATCTATCATCTATCTATCTATCTATCTATCTATCTATCTATCTATCTATCTATCTATCTATATCTTGTGTGTGTGTGTGTGTGTGTGTGTGAGAGAGAGAGAGAGAGAGAGAGAGAGAGAGAGAGAGAGAGAGAGAGAGAGAGAGAGAGAGAGCAAGCCCATGCATTCACATGCCATGTCATCATGTCATGTGTTTGGAAGTCATAGGATAAATTGTAGGAGTCAGTTCTTTTCTTCCTCTCTGTGTGTCTTGGAGATCAAACTCAGGTTGTCAGGCTTGGTGGTACATATAAATGAATTTTTACAAATAATAATACTTTTTACTTCATCAAATATGCTTTCTTTTTTTAAAAAAAAGAAGAAAAACGTGTATTTTGTTTTTTCACTCTGTCATTTTTCAGTCTTTCCTATTATCCTATCTCCATTCTTTTGTGACTTCACAGACCTGAAGAACTACTCTCTCCCAGGAGCCCACAGCCATGACACTAATTGGGGACTCTGTAAGGGACCTTTATTCTATTATCTTTCCTCAATTTTAGTATCTACAGACTTACTATTGGGCCTGCTGCAGCCTTTGTGCAAGATTCCCTCATCACAGCTCACTTCTATACCTTAAGGTCTCAGTCTCTTGGTGTAGGTTCAGGGTTCCCCTAGTTCTTCCTGTCACCTTTTCAGCCCTTCATTCTAGTCTAACTTCATTCCTTTGTGATTCTACTAAATTGCAAACTGCTTCCTACCCACAGCTACCATACTTGGCTGGAACTTGGGGATCCCACATTTGCTACACTTGGCTAAGATACAGAGTGAACAACATCAACAAAAGAATAGAAGATCAGCCCAACAAAGATAAGACCATATATCTACACCAAGAAACATTTCAAACATCATTACTTCAGATTCCTTGACTCCAGTGAAAAAACATAAACATGGACAGCTAAGACAATATATTTCCTCCAGAAGCCAGCAGCCTTATTACAACAGACAGTGAGAAAATTTAGCTGAAATACAAGAAAATAACTTCAAAATTGCTATTATGAATACATTCAACAACCTTAAAGAGGATATAAATAAATGCTCTAATGAAGGCCATGAAAACACAGTTGAATTAAATAATGAAAACAATTCAAGACATGAAAGTAAAATTTAACAAAGAAATAGAATCACTAAAGAAAACCCAAATTGAAATACAACTGGAAATGAAAATTCCAATATGTCAAACAAAAAACTCAGAGGTAAGTCTCATCAATAAATCACAAAACACGGAAGAGAGACTTTTAAGTCTTGAAAACAAGGTAGAAGAAATGAGTAGTTTAATTTAGTTGAATAAAATGTTACATTTAAAATATATAAATATATAAAATATAAAATATATAAACACAAAATCCCAGGAAATCTGGGACATTATGACAAAAAAAAATATAGAGGAAGGAGTAGAAACTCAAGTCAAAGGCACAGAAAATATTTTTTTAAATCATGGAGGAAAAATTTTCCAATATAAAGAAAGGTCTCCAATGACACCATGGCCCAGATGATCCAACATCCAGAACAGTTTCAAGGCAACTGGCTCAGACAATATAGCTTCATGGACTATCCATAATCCTAAAAAAAATTTTTATGTCCCCATAAGAATACAGCACCCTCATCTAGCAGGATGTAGTATGAGAAGCTATGCCCAAATTCCCAAATGTACCAAGCTGGCTTTGGAGATGGAATTGGATCACTCCTTCTCTAAACTCAAATATATTGCAAAAAAAGGTTGAGAGATTCTTTTGTTCCATATCAGAAGAGCCCTCTGGTGTGGGACAGAGAAAAACCAATATTTTTATTTAAACTAGGTTGATTATAAATACAATCTCTTTATAAAGAAAAAAAGGGGACAGTATAGATAATGATAAGATAAAGGGGTAGATTATTGAACCTACTTTTAAAGAGCAACTTGTTTATAAATGTTTTACATTGCTATGGATTTTACTTTATTGATACGAGTTTAAATTTAATTTTGTTATTCTGTATATATATTTCTATTCTTGTTTAAGATATTTTTATATATTTATTCAAATTTAAGTTTATTAAATATTTATTCAAATTTAAATTTATTAAATTTAAATAATTTATTCAAATTTATTTTTGTTAGAACACACTGTACATATGTTTCTACCCTTGTTTAAGGTATTGTACTCATGCAGCTCATTTAACAGTGTAATATAAATTTCCAGTCCTAGAAAGTTATTATTATAAAGTATTTAGGATAATAAAGAAATGTAGGTTAGTAGTTATTAATCTATTAGAATCAAACTTGTAGTCGTGTTAGGTATGTTTTCAAGAACAAACTGACACATATTTTAGATAAACAGGTTATCTTCAAACTCTTCAGAAATCTACAGAATGTGGCATTTAAGATGTTTTAATAACACAAGGCTTTTTTTTTTATGACAATGAGTTATGTCTGTTACTGGCAGCACCAATCTACTTCAAAGAAGAAACTCCATATGGAGTTTATCTTCCTTGTTGCAAAAGTTAGCCTCTGGGCAATAAACTGCCCTTGCCTCATTTGCTGACAGTATGGTGTCCAAATTGGACAAGTAGGACACAAAAGAAAGTGGCTTCTGAACCTTGCCAAGACAATGCATGTTCTCCAAAAATCCTGCTTCACAGAAAAGTCTGTCAGATATTATAGGCCTACAGGCCAAACATGGATGCCCCAACATTACAGAGGATCCTTGGGTGATTGTCTAGGCAGGCAATTGTCTAGGCAGTTTTTGTTATTTTTTGGAAGTTGTCTGCTCTGTACTTCCTGTTTACTCAGGTAATATATCTTTCTGAGGTCTCTGATGGAGTTGAAGACTAGATAGATATAATTATAGTTTTCCTTGTTACCAAGTTCAGAAAAGAAACTCAAAAAAGAAGTGTAAAGTATATAAGGTTGAAAGACATAAAAAGATAGTTTTGGGTTTGGTCATACCAGATAGGATTAAAAGTGAATTAGGTGCAACACTTAGGATCTACCAAAATAGGATAGATAATTTTCTCTTAATTTGTCAAATGAAAATGCACTGGACATTGTTAATGTAACTCTTACCTGTATATATTTGTATATAATTATTTTACTTATTGTATATAGCTTTATTATATTAGTTAAAAACTTTGCTTTTTATTTAGATGAAAAGGGGAAATGTTGTGTGATATTTTTATTGTGTTCTGACAAATAAAGCTTTCTTGGAGTCAGATAACAGAGCTAGCCACTAGCTGCCCAAAATTAGCATAGAGTTTTGGGGGACTGTAGACAGAGAGGACACAGAAAGTAGTAAGCTGGGGCTGAGAGAGGATCTCAGCCCTTTTGGATGGAGGAATGGAAGAAATAGGAGGTAACTGTAGGCTGCTCCATTCTTTGATCTTACCTGTAGCTAGAGTTTTTCTCTCCAGCTCCTGCCACGCCCACAGTCAGGACAAATCTCTCTCACCCACCAGTCCCCAACTGAGGTAAACACATAGAGACTTACATTGTTTACAAACTGTATTTCCACAGCAGGCTTCTTGTTATCTAGTTCTTATATCTTAAATTAACCCATATCTATTAGTCTATAAGTTGCCATGTGGCTCATGGCTTACTGGTACCTTACATCTTGTTTTCCATGGTGGCAGCTGGCAGAGTCTCTCTGACTCAGCCTTCCTGTTCTCAGAATTTTCTTCTCTGCTTGTCCCACCTATACTTCCTGCCTGGCTACTGGCCAATCAGCATTTTATTTATACAGAACAATATCCACAGCACTTTCCCTTTTCTTTTTTTTTTTCAAAAAGGAAGGTTTTAACTTTCACATAGTAACATTACATATAACAAAACAATTATCAAGCAAGAATTGCAGTTACACTGTAACTGTCTATTTATAATAGACACTTAACTGTCTATTTATAATATCTTGTCTATTTGTATTTGGCAAAATTAAAGAAGACATCCTATCTATGCTATATTTGTGAGTCTAAGGTTTCATATTTAACTTATCTTTTGTCATAACTAAGGAAAATTATAACTATCTAGCTTAAACTACATCAAAGACCTCAGAAGGATATAATATTACCTGAGAAATGGGAGAATGATGCAAGCAACTTTTGAGTGTCTTGCGATAGTAGATAGAGACAGTTGGCAGCCTGGACAGTCATTCAAAGGTCCTCTGTAAATTTGGGGCATCTGTCTTCAGCCTAGAGTCTCTCAGTCACTTATCTCTGTGTCCTGTACAATGTCTGGCAGTTTCCTCTGTGAAGCAGGAACCTGAAGGACCATTTTGCCAACAAAGTTCAGTGGTTTACCAAACAAATGGACATAAGGAACAAGCAAGTATAAAGCTATATTTAATATCTGACAAAATATATTTCATTTAAAATTGATCAGAAGAGATAAAGAATGGTACTACATACTGATTAAAGAAAAAAATCAACCAAGATAGTACTATAATTCTAAACATTTAAGCACTAAATACAAGGGTACCCAAGTTCATAAAAGAAACACTGCTACACATCGCATACTGATCCTAACACAATCAAATGGGCTGACTGCCATACCTCACACTTTCTAGTAGACAGGTCATCTAGACAAAAGTTTAAAAAGATACACTAACAGACATCTACAGACCATTTCAACCAATCACTAAAGAATATGCTTTCTTCTTAGCAGCTGGTGGACCTTTCTCTAAAATGAACAACATGCTAGGATACAAAGCAAGTCTCAGTAGATATAAGAACATTGAAATACTATCCTGCTTCCTATATTATCAGCATGTATTAAATCTGCATATCAACAACAGCAACAGCAGCAGAAAGTTTACAAGTTTTCAAGAAAGCTGAAGAGCTTACTATTGAGTAAAAATCGGTTCAATCAAGAAGAATATTAGAAACTTATTAAAATTAGCTGAAAATGAAATCACAACATACCCAAATCTATGAGATACAATGAAGTTGGTTGTAAGACACTGACTACATAAATATATTTGAGAGCTAATTAATCACTAGTAACATAATGAAAAGTTAGTAATTTAATGACATACCTGAAATTTCTAGAAAAAAAATACCCCAAATATGTAGACAGCAACAAATAGTCAAACTGAAGGGTTAAATCAATGAAATAGAAATAAATAAACAAAAATAAATGAAAAGAAGAGTTGGTTCTCAAAAAAATGATTGATGAGGTGAATGACTCTTCTCATACCCAGAGAGCCCTGCCCCTAGGACCTAGACCCTGGGAAACAGCCTACCCTGGGAACCCCTACCCAACTCTACTCCAGTTGCTGGCCAGCAGGGAAAACTCCTGCAGGAAATCCCCCCTAACCAAAACCTCCCATCAGACCCTGCATCCTATATGCCATGCTCCAATACCCATCCACCTGTGAACTCAGTAACTTCTTGAGGCACGGAAACCAAACTGCCAGCTCACATTGGACCAAGATTAACTTACTGAGACAGGGAATCTGCCAGACCTCATCAGACCAAGAGGGGCTTCCTGAGACATAGAATCTGTCAGCTCTGACTGGACCAAGAGCCATAATATGACCAAGAGAGACTCCATGAGTCACAGAATCAACTAACTTGGGTTGAGCTAAGAGCAGCTCCCCGAGATATAGAATCTGTCAGCTCCAATTAGACCAAGAGCTAAGACTGGACCTATTGGGGCCCCCTGGGACACAAACACAACAAGAACAGAGTGGACCAATAGCAACTTGCTCAGACACAGGCACCTCTTATGCCTATTAGAGGAAGAGATGAGCAGAGTTCAATGCAAAAATACATACAACAACATAAAAAGCAATATGACATCATCAGAACCTAACCCTACTCCAACAGCAAAACCTGAACATCACAATGTAGAAGAAGCAGAAGAAAGCCACCATAAAAATAGCTTCATGAAGATGATAGAGGCCTTTCAAGAAAAAATGAAAAATTCCCTTAAAGAAAGAGGAAAAGGCAAACAAAATAATTGGAAGAAATCTATAAAGACATAGAGGAAAAGACAAATAAAAAAGTGGAAGAAAACAAATAAATCCCTTAAAGAAAACCATGAAAAAGCAAGGAAAGAGGTAAGGGAAACAGTTTAAGACCTGAAAAGGGAAATAAAAACAATGAAGAAGACACAAACAGAGGGAATGCTGAAAATAGAAAATCTGAGTAAATGAACAGGAAACACAGATGAAAGCATAACCAACAGAATACAAGAGATGGAAGAGAGAATCTCTGGTGTAGAGGATACAATACAGGAAATAGTTTCATCAGTGAGAGAAAATACCAAAGCCAAAAAAGTCATAACAGAAAATGTCCAGGAAATCTGGGACACCATGAAAAGACCAAACCTAAGAATAATAGGAAAGAGGAAGGAGAAGAATACCAACTCAAAGGCACAGAAAATATATTTAACAAGATCATAGAAGAAAATTTTTCCAACTTAAAGAAGGAAATGCCTATGAAGATTCAAGAAGCCTATAGAACACCAACCAGACTAGACCCCAAAAAAGTCTCCTCACCACATAATAATTAAACAACTAAACATAGAAAATAAAGAAAGAATATTAAGAGCAGCAAAGAAAAAAGGCCAAGTGACTTATAAAGGCAAACCCATCAGAATAACACCCGATTTCTCAATGGAGACTTTGAAAGCCAGAAGGACCTGGACAGATGTAATGCAGACACTAAAAGACCATGAATGCCAGCCTAGACTAATATACCCAGCAACACTTTCAATCATCATAGACAGAGTGAACAAGATATTCCAAGACAAAACAACATTTAAGCAATACCTATCCACAAATCCAGCCCTACAGAAAGCACTAGAAGGAAAATTCCAACCTAAGGAAGTCAGATACACCCATGAAAACACAAGCAATAGATAACCCCACAGCAGTAAATCCCAAAGAAGAGAAATACACACACACTACCACCAAAAGATAACAGGAATTAACAATCACTGGTCATTAATATCCCTTAATATCAATGGACTTAATTCACCTATAAAAAGACATAGGCTATGAGAATGGATATGAAAGCAGGACCCATCTTTCTGCTGCATAAAAGAAACACACCTCAAATTCAAAGATAGAGACTACCTCAGAGTAAAAGGATGGGAAAAGTCTTTCCAATCAAATGGACTTAAGAAGCAAGCTGGTGTAGCCATCTTAATATCCAACAAAATAGACTTCAAACTAAAAGCAATCAAAAGATAGAACCCTCATCCAGTGACTGATGGAAGCAGATGCAGAGATCCATGGCCAGGTCCCAAGCAGAACTCCAGGAGTCCAATGGATGAGAGAGAGGAGGGATTCTATGAGCAAGAGATATTGAGACCATGATTGGAAAAAGTACAGAGACACCTAGTCAAACTAGTGGAAATATATGAACTGTGGACCAATAGCTGAGGAGCCCCCATGGTACTGGACCAGGCCCTCTGGATAAGTGAGACAGTTGTTTAGCTTGAAATGTTTAGGGAGGCCCCAGGCAGTGGGACTGGGACCTATGCCTAGTGCATGAGCAGGCATAGTGCCTTTTGGAACCTAGTGTCTGTGGTGGGACACTTTGCACAGCCTTGGTGCAGGGAGGAGGGGCTTGGAATGCCTCGACTGAATGCACCAGGCTCTGCTGACTCCCCTTGGGAGACCTTGCCTTGGAGGAGATGGGAATGGGGTGGGTTTGGGGGTGGAAAGGCTGGGGGTGGGAGGAGAGAGGACCGGGGAATCTGAGGTTGATATGTAAAATGAATGGAAAATTTCTTAATAAAGAAAAAACAAAAGAAAAGAAAAATGTTTGACAAACGTTTATACAACTTTCCCAAAACAGAGAGAAAGTAGGTCCAAATTAATGAAATCAGTAATGAAATGAAACCAAATAACAGACATTGTGAAAATTCAGAGAAACATAAAGACATGCTTTAAAATTCTGTATTCTGTCAAACCAAAAAACCTAAAAGAAATGGATGAACTTCATGATATATATGAAGACTAAAATCAGGAACATGACAGTAATGTTTTTTTCTCCATAGCTATTTAATTTAGTACTTGAAGCCCTAGTTAGAGCAATAAAACAACTGAAGTAGATCAAGGGAATATAAACAGGAAAGAAAGAAGTCAAACTGTCCTTATTTGCAGATGATATGATTTTGTAAATCAAGACTCAAAGACTCTGCCGGTAAACTTGTATAGGCATTTAGAACAAAATTAATAAACCAGACCTAAAAACTTCTGCACAGCGAAGGATACCATAATTCAAGGGAAGCAGCAGCATACTAAATGGGACCAAACTTTTTACAAAATCATACATTTAATAGAGGGTTGTTGTCTATAGTATACTAATAATGAACAAAGTGAACACATAAAACAAATAGGCCATTTAAAAATCAAGTAAATCTAAGCAGAGAATTCTCAAAAGATTAAACACAAATAGCTGAGAAACATTTTAGAAATTCCCAAATCCTTAGTCATCAAGGAAATGCAAATCAAAACTCCTTTGCAGTTTCAGTCAGAATGGCCAAGATTAACAAAACAAATAACAGTATATGCTGGTGAGGATAAGGAAAAGAGATTCAGTTATTCACTGTTGGTGGGAGTTGAAACTGGTTCAGTCACTATGGAAATCAAGTGAAGGTTCCTCAAAGAGATGAAAATAGATCTAATACAAGACCAAGTTAGTTATACTGCCTTTGGGCAAATATCCAAAGGACTATAGATCTTACTACAAAAATACTTGCTCATCCATGTTTATTGTTGCTCTATTCATAGAAGCCAGAAGTTGAAAATATCTTAGATGTTCAATTAGATGATTAATGGATAATGAAAATGTGGTGCATTTACACAATGAAATACTATGCAACTGCTACAAAAAAGAAATTGTGAAATTAGCAGGTAAGTGGAATTAGTTAGAACAAAAGTTGTTCTGAGTGAGGTTTTGCAGACTCCAAAAGACAAATATTATATGCTTTCCCTTATATAAGGATTTATCTTTTAAATTTTAGATATGTATATTTCAGTGCAAATAACCATAGAGGTTAGGTAGCTAGTGAGTGATGGGGAGTGGTAGGTGTTCTTCCAGGGAAGGGGAAATAGAACAATAGTTTTACTGAGAGGTAAAGGGGAAATGAGAATAGAAGAAGACAGATTAGAGTCTAGGGTAAAAGGAGACAATATGGGGAGGAACAGCTAACACTGAAGGTCTTTTGAAAAGCTATATGGAACCCTACTACTATAGAAGCTTCCTAAAGTATATACAAATTAAAGGAATTTGAATGGAATTAGTATGTGGGGGTGGGGGTGGTAATGCCCCAACTGGATAACTTACATCACTGAGTAAAACCTCCAGTGCCAGAAATGGATTATAGCTTGTTCAGTCACTGACCAAAAAGGTCTCATAGACAGACCCCCAAACATTATGAAGGCTATTGGTTACTCTCTATAACCTGATATAAGGCCCTATTGCTAAAGATACAACTTACTTATGTCATTGGCGATGAACAAATCAAACTCTTACTCAACTAGATGACTTAGCCCCACCAAATAGGTCTTGGTACTAGAAGGTACTTTGCAAGGTACTAGAGGATATCACTCAGCTAAAACCATGAGACTTATCAACAGCTTACTGGCCTGCAAGATAGACTGTTGCCTTAGTAGCACATATGTTACAGGAGCAGCCAACAACTATTTAATTGGATTTAGGGCCCACTTCATGAGGTAGAATCCATACCTGACACGGCCAAAGTAGCCAAGAATTGGAGATTAGATAGGCCATGGACCCTAGGGAAAAACTTATTCCATTATTATAGGAATATAGCAATAAAATTATTCCTGGGGCTGGAGAGAAGACTCAGTGGTTGAGAACAGTGACTGCTCTTCCAGAGGACCTGAGTTCTATTCCCTGCACCCACATGGCAGCTGACAACTGTCTATAACTCCAGTTCCTGGCCTTCTGACACCCTCACACAGACATACATGCAAGTGAAACACCAATGAACACAAAATAAAAATAAATTAAAAAAATTATTCCTAATGATGTATTGCTATACCCATAGAGTAGAGCATTGCTTAAACCTTATTAGAGAAGCTTCTCCATACAGTAGATGGTAATTAGAACAGAGATCCAAGACTGGATGTATGAGATACTTTGGAGCACTCAAATCTAAATGGGATGTGTTTAACAAACCCTTCCCCTGAGGGACGAGGGATATATGTAGAAGAGGAGATGAAAATATTGTAAGAGCCAGAGGTGGTGGGTGACTCTAAGAAAACTGTGTTATCCAGACACAAGACTGACAAACATATGAACTCCAAGGCATTGTGACAGCATGCACAAGACCTGTACAGGTTCAAATCAGATGAAATGCAAACATTGAGAAGGGGGAAGTGAACACAAGTTTCCACCACTCACAAAGAAGCTATTTATAATCAATACCTGCTAGGAAATGGAAAATTGAAACCTGATGGGAAAGGGAAAATAGGTTTTTCCAATGAGATGGCACTGGGTGTATCAACCACACTATAGCTCAGGCCCTATTCCCAAGTGTAGTTTTCCAACACAAAAAAGACTTCATATTTGTGTGTGTGTGTGTGTGTGTGTGTGTGTGTGTGTGTGTGTGTGTGTGTGTGTGTGTACTTCTTTTGGTAAATTTTTTATTAATGATTTTTTAATTTTTTGTTTTTATTTGTATTTTTGGTTTTTGGTTTTGGAGGTTTAGAGAGAGAGGGACAGACAGACAGAGACAGAGAAACATAGAGAGAAACTTTCTATGTAGAGAGGTGAAAGTTAGTCTTTCTTTCTTTCTTTCTTTCTTTCTTTTTTTTTTTTTTTTTTTTTTGGTTTTTTTCGAGACAGGGTTTCCCTGTGTAGCTTTGTGCCTTTCCTGGAACTCACTTGGTAGCCCAGGCTGGCCTCGAACTCACAGAGATCCACCTGCCTCTGCCTCCGAGTGCCACCACTGCCCGGCTCAATGTCCTACTTCTGATAAAGAAACTATTTGTAATTTATATCAACTCAGAGAAAATCAGTTTTCTTCGAAGGAGTGACACTGGGTATATCAAACTTAATCCAGAGCAGGCCAGCACAAAACCAAAATGGACTCCAAGGCATTCTGTGTATATGTATGTGTGTGTTTGTATGTATTCCTAGTATTTTTAAGATAGAAAAGCCTAGGTTGTGAGCTGGGAGAATATTTGGGAGGAGGTGAAAGAAAATGATCACAATTTATTGTATAAAATTTTAAAATAAAAATTAAAAACAAATACTTAAATATCACTGCAGAAAATGAGGCTAAAAAATTCTACTTTGGGCCTGCTTCACTGGCTAACAGCAAAAGAGAATACCCTCAACCCAAACTTCATTTCATTGCAAAGCAATTACCATTCTGTAAAAACAGAGCTTCTACATCAGCAATAAATTTAATTAACAGGATTTTGTACTAATATAAAATTTAAAAAACATTTTACTTTCTGAAAAAAACACAACATAATGACACAAGATTTATATAGAAATGTCAATATATCTACATCCAAGCAATTTTACATTAACATTTAAATATCAATAGCCAATTCTTTACAAAATCTACACAAAAATTATATATACAAGCACACATTTACCTAAGGATGCAAGTAACATGTTCAATGAAAATCATAATGATGCTGACAGAAACTAAGTGAGATTTAAGAAACTGGAGAGATATAGGTTGTGCAAAGATTATGTCAATTTCTGAAAATTTGTCTATAGAGCTAATGTAATATCAATGAGAGCACCAGCAAGATGTTTGGCAGAAATGGAAAGAAGCTGATTTTAAAATTCATACTGAATGCAAAGCATGTATAATAGCCAAAGCAACACTTGAAGCAGAAGCACAGGATTGGAGGATAAAACACAACCTGACTCACATTATTCTAACGCTTCCAGTATTGACACTATGTGTGTCCTGGTAAAAAGGTCAGACAGAAGCCACATAGGTGGTGTTCGTCTGAAATACACATCACTAAAGAGGCAGATATAAGAGGATTAACATCATTTTGAGACCAGCCTGATCTACATAGGCGGTTTCACACTACCCAGGAATACATATAAGAACTCTTACTTTAAATCTATCAAATGCAAAGAATGACAAGAGTGATGGCTTTAAAATTGATTCTCAGTGAATGAGGAAGCTAAGGAAGGAGGATTGCTTTTTCCTGTAAATTTAGGTCATCATGAGCTGCATACTAACCCTACCTACCTCTTTTTAAAAAGGGAAGAAAAATGTGAAAGATACCAGGATGGTGGTACATACCTGTAGTACTAGAACTCAGCAGTCAATGACAGAAGGAACTAATATAAATTCAAGGTCAGTCTGGCCTATGTAATGACTGCTAAGCCATTCTTAGCTAAATAGTAAGAAACAGTCCCAAAAATAATAAAAAAGAAGGTAGTTACACTTTGTAAAAGAGTTAGGCAATTTCACAGAAACCTAGCCACACACCTAGCAGATGATCTATACTCTATTCCTACATTGTTAACCAAGGTACATACAAAACTTGTGTAGAAGTTTGTAGAGTAACCTTGTTTATAATAGCCCCAAACTGGAAACATCCCAAATGTCCCTGTGTGCATAAAGCTCAATAAATGTGGGTACTATTATGGTTTGAATATGAAATGTTCACCAAGATGCTCATGTGTTGGACCCTTGTGCTTCAACCAGTGGTGCTGTTGTGAAGCCTTTTGGACATGGGGATTAGGCATTGAACCATAAGGATGCTTAATGGGTACAGGTAGAATCCCTTTTCTGTCAAAGTGCTCTGCTTTCAGAGCCACTGTCACGGAATAAATGAAGTATGCCACAAGCCCAGGCCACCACAGAAAGATCCTTAGCTTTCAAGCATCCTGCTTGAAAATAAACTTGTGTTCTTTTGCTGTGAATCAAAATAAATCCTTTCTCATCTTGGGCATATCCACCAAGGATTTCATCATACAGTGTAGTATGTTAGTACAGAACATTCTCATTCAGAAGTGAGACTGATGCTACGATAAACACAGATGTGAAGTTCTTCAGCCTTTGAAATTAGTTAGTATAAAGAATGTTTATGGCTTTGTAACTCCAGGCCCAAGAAATCTATACTCTTATAAGCAGAGATTAATTGGAAATTTTGCTGAGACATTTAAAGACCTGAATTTAGAAATAAATGTTGGCAGTAAAAGTCATGCTCAGGTGGTTTCAGAAAACTCTCTCAGGAATTGGTGAAGTTACATTCTCTCTCTCTCTCTCTCTGTCTCTCTGTCTCTCTCTCTGTCTCTCTGTCTCTGTCTCTGTCTCTGTCTCTCTCTCTGTGTGTGTGTGTGTGTGTGTGTGTGTGTGTGTGTGTGTGTGTGTGTGTGTGTTCTATTCATCTTGAAATTTTAAGTGAATCTGAAATTTGAAATAATAAACTGATTAGGTTGGTTGAGGAAGTGTTGGGATCTGAGAGATGAGTCAGTAGGTAACATGCTTGTTGGCCTAGCATAGATACTGAATTTATATACTCATTATGCATGTAAAATCTAGGCAGAACAACACATATCTGCAACCATAGCACTGTGACCATAGCACTGAGAAATGGAATGCACTTGATGCTCAGTCTGTCATAATCTGTAAGATATAGACTCAGTGACATGAAGATGTCATGAGGAAACTCATTGCTGTTTATTCTAACCTAAAAATTAATAAGAAGAAAGCAAAAAAATCATTTTAAAAATAAAGTCAAACAGATAAGGCAGAGAAAAGCTTATGGTAAAGCTCAAGGATCCTGGATTCTCTTCCTGTCAGAAAAATGGACACTGTCTCTCTGAGAAGGGCAACACTGGTAGATCTTGTAGGGTGAAAATGTCCATGGAAAAAAAAACCTTGACCCTGACTTGTCCCCAGGACCAGGGCTTGAAATACTACCAATATCTGAGCTTGCCCCCAGAGCCAGGCTGCAGAATCCCACCAATCCCTGAGCACAGAATTCCACTAATCCCTGAGTTTGTCCCATCATCAGACCACAAAAAATACACTAATTCCAAGCCACCCTGAAAAGATCTGTCCTACCCAGAAACCATATATAAGCTCTGTACCCCGTTCAGTTTGCTTCGGCTTCTCACCTGAGGCAGCCAATCTCCTGGATTTTTCCTTCCCAATAAAGCTTTTGAGTGAGGTTTGTTGTGTGGTGTGACACTTTCGCCACAGCCCATGCAGAGTGGAGCTGTAACACTTTTGCTAGGGAAACTTTCCCTTAGTGGAACAGAGCTGTAACAACTTCACTGGGGAAACCCTCCCTTGCCAGAGAAAAGTTGTTACACTTGTATTGGGGAACCCTTTCCCTGGAGCAGTGCTGTAAGCTTCTATACTTACAGTGACTTTGTGGTGTACCTTGGCTCCTGACTGCCAGAATACCTATGGAAATCCTAGCTATAACACTTACAGATCTGATTTATAGAAGGAAATCCTGGAAGACATAGAAGGGTCATTGTTTTCACATGTTACTTGGATAGGGAAGACTTTCTTGCAGTTACTTAGAAACTAACCAAGGATCACAGAATCACATGCACTTTCTTTACTACTATTGGGAATTGCCATACACTTCAGGTTCTTCAGACTTTGAGAAAAATGCACATATATAAGTGTTTTAAGGCATTAATATGTCCTTTATAAATTATTAAAAGTTTGTAAGGTTATTTCAAGAGATGTTAAGCTAGATCACCTATGGAAGAAAGGTGAAGGATTTGAGACTTGGAACCTTGACATATAGATCATATCTTTAGATAATGTACAGTAAAGGATGGAATGATGTTGATCTAGACATAAAGAAAAATGTGGGAAAGCTTAGAAACATCTATTTCAACAGCTCAGTGGACTGTGAAGTAGCTAGTGCCATGGAGAAGAAAGATGATAATTTAGGTGGGAACATCCAGGGACCACACCCTTATTGTGAAGTACTTTCTCTCCCTAAAGCCTGTACTAATGCACCCCATTCTTACCTCATTTGCTCCACCCATTTTTCTGAGTAGTTCAAGGGCACTGACTGTCTTGGTTTGCTGATCCTTGTGGGGCAGCTGTATCAAGACACTTGGTTTCTTCCTAGAGAAACACTCCCCCATCTTTGTGTTTGAGGTAGGTTCTTTCTGAACATTACTCCATGAAGTGAAAACCTGGTGAAAAACCTGGGAGCCTATGTAGAGCACCCTTATACTTGTGTCTTTTTTGTTGCTTCAGCAATCCTCAATTCTTAGAAATGAGCTCTGTACAATACCTCACGGATCCTGTCTTATGTAACAGATTCCTGTGGCATATTTCTAAAGGGAGCAGTATTCTTAGCCCCATAAAATTCAATATCAACCAAATTCCTGGAGTGTTCCTTAATCAGAGGTACTGCCAAAATCATGTAAGGGACTATTCCACCATCTTCTCTGGGGATCATAGCTCTCTTTACTCTATTACTTTCAAAATTAACACAGTTAATAACTCCCCAAACCATTCAAAGTAGATCTACCTCTCTTCTGCAAAGTTGAGGCATATATTCCTTTCCTTGTCAAAAAAATCACACTCCCATTCAAGCCTTGGTAATCAGAACTACTTTACTACAAAACATGACTGCAGACACACACACACACACACACACACACACACACACACACACACACACACACACACACTATACATGGGGTGGGATTCTGAAGCACAGCACTTTGAGATCAGAGTTTTCCTGTTCACTTACCATCATAAACATACTCTGTCTTAACAGAAAAAATCAAGATTACATACCTAATTATGCATGCACATGAATGGAAGTTTCAGTATGTGCCCAGAAATATGTGCAAATTCTTGTGTTGAGTAGAATTTTTTATTATTTACATAATACATTAAAACTTTACTGATAAAGAACAAAACTAGTGGGTGTTAACTTATAGCAGTGATTGTAATGGTAAAAAGAGAAATACTTCAGATTGTTTTTCATGTGATGAATTGTCTACATTTAACAGTATTTATCTAAAAGACAGAAAAAGTAAAAGGGGGAATGAAAGGGAAAAATCAACGGGAGCACTAAGAAGGGGAGGAGGCCACAGCAAAGGACAATGGCAGGTGAAATGTAAGAAAAGTATAATGAATATATCATAATGAAAGTCAACATTTCAGATGCTAGGTACAGAAAGTTAATTAAAAGAATACATTTTTGAAAGACATAAAATGCTTCATTTAATAAAAGGGAAAGTAATTTGTTTTATAAAAATTAATTCATTTTTCTCTGTTTTGGGAGGAAATGAATGAATCCCCCCCAAAAAAAACCCTGAATGCTCACTTCATCAACTCCAATTATTTTCATTTTTGTTTGTATTGCTTTTTTGATGACGCTTAAAAAAATGTAGCCTAGGGTGGCCTTGAACTCTCCACCCTCCTATTGAAGCATCTTTATACTAGGATTTCAGGTGTGCACCACCAAGCCTGGCTTCCAAAGAAGGATTTGTTCTGGTTTTCATTGACAATTTATCTTAAGTGACATGCAATAATAGCACAAATGGAAGGCAGTGTGATTCTTCAATATATGCATATATGTGGATAAATCATATTTAAATATCATTTACATGTTCTGACTTCCCTTCTCCACTACTTCTGGCACTACTGGGGAATAAAGACAGAGCCTCACATACACTAGGCCAGGACTCAACTACTAAGCTGCATCTGCAGGCTCTTTTTTTTTTTTTTTTTACTTTGTTGTATTCCTTATTGGCCAGTTCAAGCACCACTGGCTGATTTTACACAGTGTTTGGAAAAGGGTATAGACATTTTTATGGGAAAATTTGGGTCCTAATATAAGGCCCAAAAGATCTGCAATGAAGGTCCTGGAGAAATGGCTTGCTGGGTATAGGTACTCTCTGCGCAAGCATGAAGAGCTGGGTTTGGTTCTCAGCACCTATGTAAAAAGTTTGGCATAGCTGCATGCATCTGGAACCCTGACACTATGAGGAAAGGTGGTAACAGAAGGATCATGGGGGCTTGCTGGTCCCCATACTATTTCCAGATCTTGTGAGATCTTGTCTTTGAATAAGGCAGATATTGATAGAGCAGTATATTTGACTTCCTTTGGCCTCCATGCACGTATATACATTTGACCACACACAAAAACATGTTGGAGTCGGAAGGGAGCAAAGGAGTTGGAGAGAGGGGAGAAAAGGAGGTAGAGAGAGGAGAAACCCAAGAGTAGATGATCTAGTTAGGCTCTATTGTTGTGATAAATTCCATGACCACAAGCAACTTGAGGAGGAAAATGTTTGTTTTACCTTACAGTTCACAGTACTTCATGTAAAGACAGGGTAGGAACTGAAGCAGAAGCCATGGAAAAACACTGCTTACTGCCTGCTCCCCATGCTTAGCTATCTTTCTTATACAGCCCAGGACCACTTGCCCAGGGGTGGCACAACTCCTTTTGAGCTGGGTCTTCCCATGGCAACCATTAATCGAGAAAATACCCTACAGACAGAGTGGACCCATGCTACCAAAATGAACACCTTTATCATTTAAAACTGTGCAGGATAACAAAGACTGATAACTGTTCAAGCTGAAGGAGACAAAAGAGACACCAATTAAATGCAGTGGCCATTAGATTTTGGATCAGAAAGGAAAGAGAGACCTTGTGGGGGTTAGCTGGCAAATTTACATGGCATCTTGATGCTGGTGTTTTCTTGATATTGCAAATTTTCTTTGGATAGTACAAGTGTAGTTATTTAGAAAAGTGGCCGAATTTCTTGTCTACAACTTTCTCTCAAGTGAGTGAGAGAAAGATTGGTCATAAGAGAGGGAAGACAATGAAGCAAATGTGAAATAGTGGCAGCTGTAGCATTTGATGAAGGGATATAAAGTTATATGACTGTCTCACAACTTTCCTTAAGTTTCAAATTAGTCTTTAAAGGGTATGTGTATGCATATGAGCATTCTTGAATTTTTAATAACTGCCAAATTTTACACTAGTGACTGCTGCTATCAGTATTTAAAAATGACAGTTCTGCCTGTAGAGTGCCTGTCTTCTGATGCACAGATAAGAACAGTAGATGCAGAAATCCCCAGCCAAGCACTGGGCCACGCTCTAGGATTCCTGCTGAAAATAGCACGGGAGGGACTGTTTGAGCCAAGGGGGTTAAGGTTATCACAGGAGAACCCATAGAGACAGCTGAGACCTGAGCTTGTGGGAGCTCATGGACACTGGGCCAACAGTTAGGGAGCCTTCATGGGACCAACCTGGGCCCTCTGCATGTGTGTGACAATTGTGTAGCTTGGTCTGTTTGTGAGGCTCCTAGTAGTGAGATCAGGACCTTTCCCTGGTGCTTAGCTGGCTTTTGGGAACCTCTTCCCCATGCTGGAATGCCTTGCCCAGCCTTGATGCAAGGAGAGGAGCTTGGGCCTAACTCACCTTGATGTTCAAGTCTAAGGGAAGCCTACCCCTTTCTTAATGGAGAAGGAGGAAGAGTGGATGGGGAGGGGTGTAGATGGGAGGTAAGGGATGGGAAGAAAGGAGGGAGGGGAAATTATGGTCTGTATGTGTCTGTATGTAAAATAAATGAAGCAGTGTTAAATAAAAAAGAACATGCTTTTGCTAAGAGGAAACAATGCTAGAAGTGAAAAAAATTGTCCTTTGTACTGGTGAATTTTATATCAACTTGACAAAAACAAAGCTATTTGGGAGGAGGAATCTCAATTGAGAAAATACCTCCATCAGTCTGCAGCCTCCTTTAAACTGTTGTTTTGAAACAGGTTCTAACTACAAAGTCCAGACTGACTCTGACTTCAAGCAGTAGCTGAGGTAGGCCTGGAACATGTCATGATCCTGCTCCAGCTTCCAAGTTATCTCAGATTACAGGCCTAGAATACTAGACCTGATCTCTCTCTTGCTTCTTTATTAAATTCTCCAAAAATGATTATAAACTATAGTTCCTAGTTGTACTGTGAAACAATAGAACTGGAGCCAATGAAATGACTTTGTAAAGGTGATTGTTGGGCAAGCCTGGCAACATGACCTGGGTCCTAAGATCCCAAGTGAAAATGTGTAAAAAGAGTGATTCTCAATGCAAAGTATTTACAACTTTATAAAGTTGGATGTCAGCCCAGAAGAGTGGGCAGGCACGCTGAAGAGAACAGATCTCTCTCTCTCTCTCTCTCTCTCTCTCTCTCTCTCTCTCTCTCTCTCTCTCTCTCTCTCTCTCTCACACACACACACACACACACACACACACACACACACACACACACACACTTTCAGCATGTCCTTCTACAACAGCCTTGAAGATATCAGAATGGTGATAAATCCCATGCATGAGTTTTCCTTCATCTTCTGGAGTAATCAGAAGAATCTTATACACAATTGAGGTCTTCTTATCTTTCCCTCTGTTAATTACAGTTATTGTTTTTCTCAAAAAGAAACAAAACATGTCTGGTTTCATTTCTATATTTCACAACTTGTTCTTTTAAATCTCACCAGACACACACCTAGAAGACAAGCCTGGCTGTTAGTAAATTTCTACTCTTAGTTTGTAGTTTGGGTGGGGGAAGAGTATCAGAGTTGCACAGAGGGGAAAGACCACACAGAAAGGCATTAGCATGGTTTACTGTTTTCTGTTCATCCTGAAATGGCTCCAAAATCCTGGAAAATAAAGCATTATATTATCTTTTTTTTGTAGCTGGAATGAAAAAAAACCTCTAAGTTGTCTTCTCAAATGTATATGCATTATGGCACACATCCTCCACCCCCAAAAAATGTACCCATCCTCCAGGCACACACAATAAACAATCAATGAATGAAAAAAACCTCAAAGTTATTCTAACTCTGTAACTGTATCTGGTACTTATAATTTTATCTTCCTCTACTGAACTTCCCATCACCCACTTCCAGTGACAACTCTTTCATTCTTCTATGAAATCAGTTTTCACTTTCCACAAATAGGTGGGAACATGTTATGTCTGTGTCTGCCAAACCCAACAACTTTCTCTTTTCTCTTCAGTTTAAGATACACTTCAGGGGAAGTAGTCAGGACAGTAACTGACCCACTCTCAGGTACTCAGAGTAACTTCATACATGCCGATAAAATCCTTATTCCTAACAACTACTTCTCTCAAACATCTTCAGTACGTATTATCCCAGAGATAAGAACACAATCCAATTCCAGGCTCTGAGTGTAACCTTTCCTCCACACTATCTTCCTCTACAGGACATTTGGTCTTGTGCCTGGAGACAGTCAGTTCACAATCTTCAACATTACACTGTTCCCAGTGTCATGAAGACAGATACTTCCTGTACAAAAAGCCCTGCAGAAGATACTTGTAAACCAGAGAAGATGTCCAAGGTAAGTGACATGATGGGGATTGGGCACAAGCTTAATGGGACAATACATAAAGAGGGAATAGCGTCACAGGAGACAAAGAATAGAAGGAATAGTTTCTCCACAGGACATACAGAAGTCTCCAGACGCCTCTCTCTCTCTCTCTCTCTCTCTCTCTCTCTCTCTCTCTCTCTCTCTCTCTCTCTCTCTCTCTCACACACACACACACACACACACACACACACACACACACACACACACACATCCAGCATGTCCTTCTACAGCAGCCCTGAAGATATCAGAATGGTGATCTGGAACAATGCTTTTTGGGTGAATTTCAAACATTTATAAATATGGGTGGAGAACAAGAAGCCAAGACTGAGTACCTCAGGTTTCCTTGGGAAGAAGGTGCTGCTGTGTCTCACATGTGGCCTTCACATTGTTCAGGACAGACTGTTTTGAGATTCTAGATGCACCACCATGTTCTCACTACAAAGAATGAAGTCTGGGCTAAATGGCCCACATGTCCAGTAGCTGTCAGAGCTTCTATTTTTCTCTTTTCTAGTCCTTCAGGGATATTTCCAAATACTTCTCTGAGGAAGAATGGGCAAAGCTGACTAAATGGCAGAAAAGTGCTTACGTGTTTATGAAAAGAAACTACATCAGAATGACAGGCTTAGGTAAAAGGAAGTTTTTGTTTGTTTGGTTGTTTGGTTGGTTGGTTGGTTGGTTGGTTTAGCCAAGCCTGGGTGTCTCCAAGTCCCTTTTCATGCTATGGCTTCATCTCAGCCTGTAACAGATCTCTCTCCCATATGTTCATTCTCTTTGTGGAGAAAGGTAAAGGTGCTCACTGAGTATCCTGTTCTTTTTCAACCTGTACAAAGGTAAAGGCAGAGATCAGCCACCACAGGGCTCAGGTCTGTAGCCTGCACTTTCCTTGCCTGAAGATTTTTGGCCTGCTGAACCTTACTGTCTGGGCTGAATCCCAGCACCTTTCCTGCACTTCTCCACTTTTTGTCTCTGTTAAATTAAAAAGCACTTAGCTTCCTCCTAGGGGTCAAAGTCAACCAACCAGTTTTCATGCGTGGAAAGGAATCCCTAATGAAAGAATCTGATGAAGATTATGGTCATGAAAGTGATGGTGAGTGGGCAGGGAGGGGCTGTGGAGGATTGTCTTTTCAATCAAATGCTTGGAAAGGTCACAGACACTGTCTCCCTTCCTCAGGTCAGAGCTGAGTGGAAAGGAGTTTATTCAGAAAATTACGTAGAAGAACCTGGCATATAAAATTCTAAAATATTAAAAAAAAATGTGCATTATTGTGGATACTGAGTAGATGGGAAATATATAATGGGTTTAGTTGGAATAGCACTATCCTAACAAGAACTGACACACTACACACTCACACACACACACACACACCACATACACAGTGGGCTGGGAGAGAAAAGGAGACGAGAGGATTTCTAGGATATAGTCAGGGAATATACCCTGCACATGATAAAAAGAATCCATATCCTTATTTATTAGAAGAACATGTATAATCAGGAGACAGAAGACAAGATGAGTTCACTTGCTCTTCTGCTCTAACATAAAACTTGTAAAGTGAGTCAAAATGTCCTGTGTCCCACAGACCTGTGACTCCTCAAGAAAGCAGGCCCGATTGGATTGTTCAATCTCCTACAATGCTAAAACTGACCTCAAAGTCCAGGTCCTGTATTTATACAAAGCATTTGATCCTAAAGTAGAATTACTATACTAGGAGGAATTCAATAATACTGGGCCCAAAAACCCACACTTTCTCACACATTAAACACATGAAGATTCACTCATTTCAAGTGAAAGGATTTTTTTTTTCATTTTTCTACCTCTCTAAGTGCAAATGATTCAAATGTTTCTGCAACCCATTTAATGCTATGGGGAAAATAAAAATAACATACTAACATAATAACTAAAGCTATGATGAAGCTTAGCCCACATTTTATAAAGTAACAGTAGGAGCTTTCAGAGCTGAATTTTTAATTGGCAAGGCATTAGTAAATAGAAGCCATGCTCTACTTATTATCCATCAATGGGCTGTAACCCTCCATCCTAGTATTCAGAATAGCTGCAAGAGCCTTAACTGAAAATATTTACTAACAAGCAACACCTTCTAATTTGTCACGCTTCTGCAGATGAACATTCTGAGAGGATATTTGGCACTGTACAGACAAAAGGCCTGAAGGTGAGTATCTCCCAGTATCTATAAGGTTTTACCACATTTGTTCCTCAGTTCATATTCACATTAGTGAGGATGGAAGATATGAAATGCCCAGCTCCCACACCTTTGCTCTGCTTATCACTTTGTTTTCTTCCCTTTTCTGTGTCGTTCTTATATTTTCCGTTCTTTCTCCTTATGGCTACCTTCCTTTGTTGTTTCTTTCTTCCTTTATTTACAGTTTTCAGAAAAGAGAATGGATCACAGGGCTTGACACCTGTTGGCCAAGCATTCTATCACTAAGGAAATTTCTACAGACTTCCTGCCCTCTTCTTCACAATGCCTGATGTAGCATATACAGTACAATAATAATCAACAATGAATGATTCTGATAAGTAATACATCCTTAGTTGTCATATCACTTGCAGGCCCAGAATCATTCCCCAGTCACAGAGCATTTGCCTAGTATGAATAGGGTCCTGGGTTTAATTTCTAGTACCATGGAAAGTGGTCTGAATCACACCATTTCTTATTATTATTTTAGTGAACTCATTCCAGTTAATTTCTTGGATCCTTAAGAAAGCTATGACAGTTGTTTTTTTCAAATAATAATGAATATATGCGCATGGTTTATTGATAATATTGAGGATGAGGTTCTTGTGCCTAAACATGTGAAATCATTGGCCTGAGCAGCAATTCCACCAAGTTTATAATCCATAGCCCAGAATACTGAGATGTTTTCATTGGTTTCTAAGGCCAATGTGAGGCCTCCTTTTGGTATTCTCCCACAGAAGATGCTGATACTTCCATTCTAACATGTATTTTCCAAATAAGAAGCAGGAGCTAGGCTCTACTCTGTGAATTGGTCTCTCAAATGACTGGAAATAACAGGGCTTTCAGTGGTAGCTACTCCAACTGTGATCTCCTTCAAGACACTCTCTACATCTTTTAACATTCTTATCCATAGTCCCAGTCTCAGAGGCACCTATTTATGAAGTGCAAGTTTCCACTGCTGTAGAATCCAATAATTTCTACAGGGATTTAATGGATCTGAAAGTTGGTGGCCAGCAAGGAAACAGTTGAAGGATAAATGCAAAAAAAGTATCATAAAATAAAGCATTCAACTTTATTATTATGTCATTCAACCATGTTTTTATCTCCTGTTGCTGGGGCATGCATATAATATCAGGACTGTGTGGGATCATGACACTGAGACCTTTGTAGGGTATGTAGGGAAATCTCTCAAATCAAAAACATACAAAAAAGAAAAAGAATAAAGTGTTAATAAGCTAGAATATGATCTCTTCATCAAGTTGTACATGGATTCTCTACACCATGAATGAACAAACTGAATGAAATATAGCCCAGGATTAGTGGCCTATGACACCTCTTGACCTAAGCAGAATTGCTACATGTTTCACTTTGTCTAGTTCCACATGCAGTGTTACCATTAGAATTAGGTATAAAGACTATTTTTCTTTGATGCCTAGATTATTGTGGCTCATTTCTTTAGTCTCATTTCTGTACATCATCTCCACATAAAATCCTGGTATATAGTGTTTTCTCCCATCTACTTATATTTCTTTTACTGTCCATATAGTATTCCACAAGTTTATGTGTGAAGACCTGTATTTCCTAGAATTCCAATCCTTCAGAGATACTGTGTATTCTTCCATTCTTTTTCCTTCCCAAATTTTATGTATATCACACTCCCATTTATATGAATATCATTTAAGTTTTCATGAGTATTTGTTTGGAAGAAGGATAAAGAACATTTTAGTGTTGGAAACACTGTTCATTTAGTCCATTCTTTACCCCTTTAAACTTCTGAGTTCCTCTTAATTCAGGTTCAATAATGAGATAATTTCCAAGATGTGAGGAAGCACACTAAGAAAATACACAAACAAGATCTGTGCACTTTGGCTTATAAAGAGGTGTTTTCCAGGCTCCATTCTGCCAAACAAACAATTTATAGACAATTTAACAGTTTCTAGGGGAGAATCAAAAGAATTGCGTGCAGAATTACTTGGTGAGTGGGAGACATATTATATAGTGCTGTCTGTTGACACAGGCAAATTGTACTTGCAGTGTAAATAACCATATACTCATGTTTCTGCTAGGCAATCCTGATAAAATTCATTGAGTTTTTCAACAGGAAAGTAGAGATCAAACTAGTTAAGATGAGGAAGGGCATCAACATTGAATGGAAGACAGTCAAGAGAAGTTAATGGGGAGTGAATGTTTTCATAATATATTCATACATCTTTGAAAATGTCATAATGAAATGACACATGCTTAAAAAACTTTGGAAAACAAAATTGAATGCAAAGGTGTTTTGTAAACTCTAAAGCACAGGGGGATTGCCACTGATATATTTTACATGTTCCCTTAATATTTGAAAGATGCAGAAGGAGGCAGGATGGAAAGGAAATTGCCAAAAGAGAGTGTCAGGTGTACATGGCTCAGAAAGGGCTCAGAGATGCCTGGACACCCAAGAGAAAGCAAGTGTGTCTCAGAGAAACAGTAAGATGACAACAGGTGAGGAAATCAATGGGGAAACATCCACTGGCTTTCTTAGTTCTGTTCTATCTTGTTGTCTGGGTGTGGGCATGGGCTCTATACAAACACAGGATATAAAAAGCTATCCATACATCTCAGAGGTTAGAACAGGACTTGACAATCATGCTCTGACTTGTCCTTCATGTATAAGCCACATGACACATGTGACAAATCTTATACATGCTCTCTTTCAGATCCTTCCTCCAAAGGATGTAATTAGAGTCATTGTTTGTAAATTCTTTCAAGCTTTCCACTAAACCTAAATGGCCTCACAACCTGACAGTTGCTTACATAATTATCTCTGTAGGAAAATCGAGACAATATATTTTTCTGCTAAGTGTGTGATATGTAACACCTCATTCACAAAAACATGCTAAATGAAAGATGGACAGGAAACTGTACTAGTGAAGGGTGTGATGGGAAATCTATATGAACCTGACAATGAAAGGGCAGATGTACATATCTGAAATAACATTTGGGTGGTATTAGTGCTGTTCGAAAGTTGAACTCTCTGAGCCAGGAAATATCAGACTACAACATGGAGAAGGCCTATAGCCCTATGTGTGGGATCAGTCCTCTGCTTGCCTGATAAAACAAGGAAGAACACTTATCCGCAGAAGTAGCTCTCATTTAGCAACTCTTCCTCACACCAGGACCCAAGAGGAGTCATGAGAGGGCCAGGAAACCAAGACTGCAAAAAAGAAAGCGTATCCTAATATTTGAAGAAAGCAGTGATGATGACGAAAATAACTAACCTGTAAGTCAACTTTTGATACCTTTCCTACACCTTGAAAATGGACATTTTTACTATGATATAGTCCTTTGTTTGCCCAATTCATTCATGTTATCTAATTCTTCACACAATCTAAGCCTGTATAACATTCAGGCTTAATGAAAAATCCCATGCTTTTTCTACTTCTATTCTGTATATTAGGGTCCTTCCCTACCTGTGGTGCTCTAGGTTCCCAAAGGTCAGATCAGTTTTCAATGTGCAGGCCACACAGAGACCATGTTGTGCACTCACTGTGACCTGAGTAAATGGTTTTGGGTAGATACAGGCTCTGAAGTGGGGCAGAAGGGCAGTATGTAGGATTTGCTGGGTAATAAGATGAGTTGATGACTGGATGACCATTGGTGGGGACTCTCTTGCAATTCTTTTTCTTCTCTCCCATTGTCTCATCCAAAAAACAGGGGGAAAAGCTGGTGAGAAGAATTTGCTGGTCTTTCAGTATTATAGGAACAACTCTGGAATCCTATATGTCAAATAAAAGGAAAATTTCCTACAATGAAGAATTAAGCGTCAGTATTCTTACTCTGTGCCAAGCACATTCTGAAGCCTCTTCTCTGATTTTTTGAGTTTTTGTGAGATTTATTTGAATTTTCATTTAGGGGTATGCATATGGTTGCCTTGTGCATGTGTATGCCACTTGAGTATGGGTACCTATAAAGATCAGAAGAAGGCATTGGGTGTCTTGGATATGGAGTTATGGATGGTTGTGAGCTGCCCAGTATGGGTGCTTGGAGCACAACTTAAGGCCTCAGGAAAAGCAGCAGGTGCCTTTCACTGTTGAAACATCTCTACGGACACCAAAACCTGGTTATTTCAAATTACAAAACTGGTTAGTTTTTTTTAACCATTGTAAACACTGTAAAACCATGGTTCTCATTTTGTGCCATTCAATAAGCATTGTTTTCACCATTTGTGGAGCACTCTATTATCACTGCTCTGACTGAGTGACAAGCACTCTGTTAGTATTTTTCATGCTCTGTGTCAAACACTCTATTTCCACTGGTCTTACTCTATATCAAGCACTCCATAAGCCTTGTCATAGTATTTGCCAGATTCTGTGTTAAGAATTGTTTTTAGCCGGGCGGTGGTGGCGCACGCCTTTAATCCCAGCACTCGGGAGGCAGAGCCAGGCGGATCTCTGTGAGTTCGAGGCCAGCCTGGACTACCAAGTGAGTCCCAGGAAAGGCACAAAGCTACACAGAGAAACCCTGTCTTGAAAAACCAAAAAAAAAAAAAAAGAATTGTTTTTACTCTGCCTAGAGCTCTGACAGCATTGTGTTTACTGTGTGATAAGCATTCTCATAGTATTTTCCTTACTCTGTGACAAGTATGTTAAATATAAGTGTTTCATTGAGCAAGCAATAAGTCTAAAATGTGTCATTGTCCATTGTCCTGAAAGCTTTTTAGAATCACATTTTCTGTATTGAAATACTCTACCCTTCTCTTGCCCAAATATGAACATTATAAACAGTGCTGTTTTGTAATTTCACGTATTTTTTTCTGCACTTTCATGTACACAGAAAGGGGGGAATGAGAGTGAGTTGGAGAGGAGAGATAACAAACCACCATGCATGATTATCACATGCTTCGCTCCACTTGAAAGGTGTATGGGCTTGTCTCTCTCACTGTGTTTACTAGTTGGCATATGCCAAACAGGGAAATACTTACCCTTCGTTGCCCCAGAATTAGTCACTGTCACCTAATTAAGGGTTTGTAAAAGTTCCCCAATTATTGACACCTTTCATTCTTGGTTATATAGATTTGCATATGAATGTGATATTTATGACTAATTCTTAGAAAAAAAATTGATGCATCACAGATGTTATGTATTCATCAAGCACTGATTGAACATGATTTGTGTGCTCAGTACTATCCTAGGACCTTAAAGGCTGATTTTCTGATAAAGACTTGGGTTGGGAAAGTCTTCTCCCAGTATATACTTGCAACGTATAAGGATGATACACCCAACTTTGACTAAGTTAAGAGGATTTTATTTTAGAACATACCACTGTATGTTTGAATACATGAAAGCCCTTCCTGTAAGATGATACTGATATTAGAACATGTCCTTCCTTGTTTGAAGCTCTAGGTTCAACCTTCAACACTGAAAAAAGAAGTATTTCCAATGATCTTGAAATAGCATACACAGATGGAGTCATTACTGGTGCTGCTTTGACTTTGCTCTCACACAGCCTTTGAAGACAGAAATTTGACTTTCTCATTCTAGACTTTATGGGGCCTGAAGAACCTGGTATATGTGAGGTATCTAGTGAGAGCTCCAGGACTTATCACTGAGAGAAATAAAGGCATGTAGAATACATTGCAATGTCAGAAACATTGAAGAGAACAAACCAGGAAGGGATAAGTGAATAAATATACCAGGATATATTCTTAATCTCTGGGTACTGAATGTGGGCTCATTTTCTAAGAGGGGAGCCCTAAGAACCTGAAGATGGAGGTGAAGAAAAAGGAGGAAGAATAGTATCAGGAATGTAAGGCAGGAGAGAGCTAGGCATACTGTATGTCTAGAAGGCTGTTGATTGCACAACAAGGTAGAAATAAGAACAAGCGTAGACTTCACTTTATTCCCTATACAATTGGAGATGAGATATAGGTTTGATTCATGTTTCTCTCTAGAACATAGGATTTATGGTTAGGTTGCCCAACACAAGAATGAAACTCAAGGAGATGTTGTACAGATTCTGAGCCATCAGAGAAAATGTTTTTCAGAAGAAAATGGATTTGTGTCGTTAAGACTCTACTGTTCTGTACTATGGTCCCCAGCAATTTCCTACAGTATGGAAGCTTTGTGAAATCACTAGAATTTATACAAAAGACTGTAGTGTCTGAGTACAGTGATTAAGTTTCCTAAAGCAGGCACTGAGTTTGATCTGGTTCTTTCACAATTGTAACTGGGAAACACAATTAGTGATAATTTTCTGTGTGGAGAAAAGAAATCAAATAGAGTAGAAATCTGGAAAAAAAAACCTTGCAGATGTGAATATCAAGAGCAACTTTGCATACAATGATGAAACTAGGGTTTGGAGAAGTTAAGTAACTTGTTCAAGGTTAAACCCAAACTGAAGCAAGGAGACTGAAACAAGCTATTGTCTTCATCCAGATTTCCCTACAGACTTCATTTCTAGCATTATTTCTTTCTGACTTTATAGCCAAATATTTTCTGATCCTATTATATGTGCTTCTCTGGGGTTCTCTCCTTCAGCTCATCCTATAAATTATAGACTTGTCAAACTCTACAATTATCAAACATGTGGGACTCTGAATATGCTGTTAAATACAAGAATTTGGTTTTTTTTTTAGGTCATCATTTAAAAAGCAGTATTGTGTCACAGAACACAAGGAAATCAATCCGGTACACACCTGGAAGCTTCATCTCTACTGACTAGTTTTCATGATGTTGAAATGACTTATGCTACCAGAGAAGAAATGTAATTACCAATTTCACCCAGTGGTGAACTCTGAAAACTGCAACAATTGGCCTGACAAGATGTGTTCACTAGTGCAAGAGTGTCAGGAATGTTATGGGAGTAACCAACAGCTTTCTTACTGGCTGTAATACCTATGTCATGGGATCAGATCTCTATCTGGCTCTGTTTAAAAGGTCAAGAACCTGTGGCTAGATAGATCTTAGGCTTTAAAGGAGAATCCAGTACTATTATTCTGTTAAGAATGGACATAATATTAAAATAACTTCTAATATTTTGTTTCAATAACCATAGAACAGAGCATCTTCCTTTGAAATGCTTTAAAGAAGGTTTATCTTGCAGTAGACTGAAATTAACACAGAGATCTCCCACTGTTGATTGTGGAGAGAATAAGAGATTGTGGAGTACTTAGTCTTTACTGTGACATACATATCATAACTCTTCTCCTAAAGTTTCAGGGATCATTCAAGAAGGCAGTGGGGAAACATTGCAAAAAATGGTGGGTAACATCAAAGAAACAGAGTTTTCCCAATGTAACAGAAGAGTTGCACATGTGAATGCTGAGAAGTTGTAACAGCATGCACAAAACTAGCACAAGTTCAAGCCAGATAAAAATTCCACTTCAGATGGTGGAAGGTGGGCAATAAATCCCAGCACTATCTGAGGAGATAGCAGTATTTGATAGTAACTAGGAAAGGGAAAATCATCTTTCTTTAATGACATGACCCCTGGTAGGTCAACCACACACCAGGCCAGGCCCCACTCTCAATACACACAAACTGTATTCTAATTGTAGAGCACAATCTGTATTGCAACCAGAAAAAAGAATAAATCTCAAAATTGTATAGATAAGGAAGGAAAGGCACAAAGGGTGATTATGGGAGTTGTTGAAGGAAATAAGGTAAAATTTTTCAAAATATATGTTATTAAATTGTGAAAGAATAACATTGTTGAAAAATAATGTATCTCAATTATTTTTAAAAGTCCATATATATAATATAATTTGATCATATTCACCCCCACATCTCTCTGTAGTTAGAGTTTTCTCCATTGCTGCTCTGGCCACTGCTGCTCAGACCCAAGTAAACACACAGACTTATATTACTTATAAACTGTATGGCCGTGGCAGGCTTCTTGTTATCTAGTTCTTATATCTTAAATTAACCCATTTCTATTCATCTATAAGTTACCAGATGGCTTGTGGCTTACCAGTACTTTTACATCTGGCTTCCTCTGTGTCTAGAAGGAGACTCCTGACTCAGCCTTCCTCTTCCCAGAGTTCTCCTCTCTGCTTATCTCGTCCATACTATACTTCCTGTCTAGCTACTGGCCAATTAGCATCTTATTTATCAATCAGAGCAATGCATTCACAGCATCGCCAGCACCTCTCCTAATTCTTCTCAGGTCTACCACCTTCAACTACTCCCAAATTTGTATATTCTTTTTGTATATTTAGCCTACTGATCCCAATTTGTGCTGCTCATGTTTGATGGACACAAGGTAATCCAGTAGATCATGATCTTGAAAGTGGCCACACTTTTAAACAAATATGACTATTTGTCTCTCAAGGATCACTAACTCTTATTTGATACTCTTGTGGAATGTTGACTGGCTTGATCATGTACATGCTTTGTGTAGACAACCATAGCTTCTGTGAGCATATGAATGCAGCATCCCTGTCACACCTAGAAGACACAATTTTACTCAAATCCTCCCTTATCTCTGCTTCTTACAATCTTTCTGTTGGATATTATACATAAGAGGTCCCAAAAATTCTACCAGTACACTTCCAGAAATTACAACTTGACTTTGTTAGATTGCTAGATGCCCCTACTATATTTGCCTGTCAGCAAGTCTGTTATACATTTTCTTAATTGGTGATTGATATGGAAGGGTCCAGCCCACTGTGGGTTATTCTACCCTGGGCTGGTAGTCCTGGGTGCTAAAAGAAAGAAGGGTGAGTAAGCCATGAAGAGCAAACCAGTAAGCAGCACCTGTCCATGGATTCTACTTTAGTTCCTGCCTCCAGGTTCCTGGTTTCAGTTCCTGTCCTGACTACCCTGCACTGTGATGAAAAAGTATAAAATGAAATAAACACTTTCCTCCTCAAGTTACTTAGGGTCATGATGCTTTATTACAACAAGAAAAATCCCAAGACACCTGATGAAACAATCTTAATTGAGGGAGGGCTCTGGTCAGATTGTTCTGTAGCCATATCTGGGAAGCACTGGTTATTGACTGAAGTGATAGAGCTAAGTCCATTGTAGTCAGCTCCATCATTAGGTACATGGGCCTGTACTATATAAGAAAGTTAGATCCAGAATGCCAGGGTCTCCTCTGCAACTGAACTTCACCTTTACTTATAACCTCTCCTGGGCTCTCTCCAGGTAGCTTTTTTTTTTTTTTTTTACTATTGCACACTGATTTTGCTTTGGTATGATTGTAATTGTGCCCTGGCTTTTCCTTTTTTGAAACAGTATTTCTTGCAAAGTGATATGTTACCAGCATTTACATTCAGTCTTTTTATAGAATTTGTTTATATAACATATTTAACAAAGGGTGTTTCTCTGGTCATCTCTAAGCATCAACTTGACACAATCTAGAGTCATCTGAAATGCTAGCTATTTTGATGTCAACTTGACACAATCTACAATAATTTTTGAAGAGGGACCCTCAATTGAGAAAATGCCTCATGAGTTTATTCAGCTCACTTCATTAACTCAGGGCTATTTGCCTAAATTCCATATATTTGAAAGGAAGATTTTTGTTTCATTTTGCTTTATCTTGGTAATCTTTGTTAAATATTTTTGTTTGTTTTGATTTTCATTTTTGTTCTTTTTTTCTAGAGAGAGGCTGGGAGGGAGGATGAGTTAAGTTTGTGTGGTTAGGGAGGTGGGAAGGATCTGGGAGGAGTTAGAGAGTGGAAAAACATGTTGTATGTGATCAAAATATACTGTATGGAATACATTTAAAGAAAAGGGAAACAACTAGCTGAGGAAGAAGAACCAGATTTCCATGATTCCTGCCTCTGGATCCTGCCATGCTTTTCCTCAATGATGGATTGTGGCCTGGAAGTATAAACCAAATAAGCCCTTCCCTCCCCAAGTCACTTTTGGCCAGAGTGTTTTATCATAGCAAGAGAATGAAGCAAGAGTAGAAATAAATGTCCTATATAATGAAAGCCACAGCTAATGGCTAAGATAAACTTAGTAGATTAAAGGAAATATAAAGATATATTTTGTTATGAAGTTAGCAATGTCAACATCATTAAAGTGTCAACTTTCCCCAATTTTATCCACAGATTTCATGTAATGTTAATGAAAACAATAGCAGGGCATTTGATAGAAACTGAGAAGCTGAATCTGAAATTTATATTGATTTTTTAAGGGTCTTGAGTAACCAAAGCAACCCTTGAAAAAAGTAACACAAAGGTGGAGGACTCTTTTTCTTCAGAAACTTTGTTGTACAATCACATCCTGTGATGGAGATTATCACTGTGATGAAGAGTCAGCAAAACATCATATTCAGTCCTGTGTCTAAAATGTGTTGGCTATCTAATTACAAACAAATCTTTACATGTTAATGGATTCTAAATATTTTGAAACAAGACCACTTACATCACATAATTATGAGAAATATATGTTCAAAATTCTTATAAGGTACTTATAGTGTAACTCAATGGTATAGAATTGGCCTACCATGATACACACTCTGGGTTCTATTGGCAACAATCTAGGGTGAAATAAAGTTTCCTTATAAATATAAAACACCACAGCTACAGAACAAAGTAATTGTGTTATATTTTACCATATTCATGGATTGAGGCTTATTCAAAACATCATCTAATATTTGTTGATTGAAGATTATGTGCAGTTTTTACCTAATTTCAAAGGAGAAAATGCAGTTTTATAAAACTGTGTCTTTCTACGTTTATTTTGTGTAGTATTTGAATGTGTCTAATATCAAATCCCACATCCTTCCCTCCAGAATGTCCTGTCTCCTAACCACATAGCTTAAAACAATTCCACTTACTCCTTCCCAACACTGTAGGTTACTCTACAAGTTCCCAAGAAGGCTTCTGACTTACTCCTTAAGTACACTTAATTTAAAAATGAGCAGCACAATGTTATACCACAGTACTTGAATCCTATAAATTTTATCTTCCTTGGATAATGGGCCTTTGCAGATTTGATTAATGAACCTATTTTGCTTGTCTGGGTGGGCATATGATGTAAGCAGAAATGTGCTCACCAGAAGAAGCAGAAGCAAATACCACACTGACAGAGAAGAAGCAGCCAATGTGATCACAGGGGCAGATTACAGAGTAATGCAGCCAGAAGTTACAAAGAGTTCTGGCACCATCAGCATCTGATGACATGGGAAACACATTATCATCTAGAGAACCTGGAAAAGAAGTGTGGCCCCGTTGGTAAGGTGGCTTGAGCTCAATGTAACTTACTTTGCCTTTCTGATTCCCAGAACACTGAGTAATAAATTCATGCTTTTTATAATGTTTTGAGGTCTGTGGTAATTATTAGTAGAAAATGTTTGTGGTTGTAAGGGATTAAACAATATAAATACTTCAGTGTTTTTAGAGATTTCTGTTCTTTTATTAAGAAAATTTTTTCATTCATTTTACATACCAATCAAAGATCCCCCTCTTCCCTCCTCCCCCCCCACCTCCCCTCCCAACCTATCTCCCACTCCCTCCCACAAGAAGGCAAGGTATCCCATGTGGAGGCACATTCAATAGAGGCAAGTCCAAGCCCTTCCCCTCTGCCTCAAGGCTGCTGGAGGTGTTCCATCATAGGTAGAAGGCTCCACAAAGTCTGCTCATGCACCAGAGGTGGATTCTGATCCTACCGCCAGGGGCCTCCCAAGCTGATCAAGCTACACAACTATCTCACCATGCAAAGGGCCTAGTCCAGTCCCATGTAGGCTCCACAGCAATTGATTCAACTTTCATGAGTTTCCTCTAGTTTGGTTTGGTTGTCCCTGCATATTTTCCCATCATGATCCTGGTGCAATTGCTCACAGAATCCCTCTTCTCTCTGACTAGACTTCTGGAGCTCTGTCTAGTAATTAGCTGTGGATCTCTGCATCTGCTTCCATCAGCCATTGGAGAAAAGTTCTGTGATGACAGTTAGGGTATTCACCAGTCTGATCTCTGGAGCAAGCCAGTTCAGTTCAGGCACCATCTCCACTATTGTTAGTTGCCCAGGCTGGGATCATCCTTGGGGATTCCTGGCAACTTCCCTAACACCGGGCTTTTATTTTTTAAAGATTCGTTTATATAAATATTTATTTTATGTGTATGAGTATTTTGCCTGCATGCACATACATTTAACACCTGCATGTATAACCCAATGTAGGCCAGAAGATTGCTTTATCTCCTGGATACTTGGAACTATCATGTGTTCTTAGCTGTGGAACCATCCACCACTCTGCAAATCCCTTTATTCCTTTTGTGTATGTGTGTGTGTGTGTGTGTGTGTGTGTGTGTGTGTGTGTGTGTATCCTGCCTTCAAAGTGCTAGAATTAAAGTGGTAGATAACCACATCTGTCTTTCAGCCTCATTAAAAAAAATCATATCTTTATATGCACATAAGTCTGTTGGTATACACATGAGTGTAGGTGCTCATGGAGGCCAGAGGAGGCATCGGATTGTCTAGAGATAGAATTGTTAACTGCTGTATTTGGATAATGAAAACCGAATATTTTGTTCCTCAGCAAGAGTAGTACCAACTAGTCAGGTTGGGGGGCACATGCCTTTAATCTCAGAGGCAGAAACAGTGAGTCTCTGTGGGGTTGAAGCCAACCTTGAATATGTAGCAAGTTCCTGGGCAGCTGGAGTTTGATATTGAAATCTTGTTTGGTTTTTTTTAAAAAAAAAGGAGTGGGGGATTAGTTACTATTCTTAGTTGGTGAGCTACCTCTCCATACTTCATATATTTAAGATGCATTTTTTTCATTCACCTGACCAACCAAGAGTTTAAGAAATATGGAAGCATTCCGGGCATGATAGCACATGTCTTTAGTCACAGTGCTCTAAAAGGAAGAGGTAGGTGGATCGTTGTGAATTTGAGTACATCCTGGTATACATACCTAAGACTGGACCAGCAAAGGTTACATAGTGATATCATGTCTCTAAGAAATAAAAAAGGCAAGAAGGACATATGGGAAGACTAAAAGCACACTCTAGATTTAATTCAACTAGGGAGTGAAACTTATGTTTATTGACTGTGTGATTTTTAATCATATTTGATTATCTCAATATCAGTAGTTTAAAACTAGGTATGACAACAGTACAGAAATCAAAATAAGGTTATGAAACTTGGGGGAAAGATGCAGGGAAAAGCTTGGTGTTGGGACTAAGAGTGATGCATCCTCTTCCACCCAAGAGATTTATGCTGTTCTGAAAGGGCAGCATAAACATAACAGCATTCTATATAGAAAGGGGGATTTTAGAAGTACATTAGACTAGAGAAAAGGAAGTTTTCCTAAAGGGAGTTATTTAGGAACTACTTGTGGAGCACAGTAACTTCTCTTGACTTGAAAAACTATGTACTGTCATGGATTAGAATATGGTTAAAAATAAAAAAAAAAAACAGTAAACATGCTTCAAGCTCTTGTGTGTTTGGCTAAAAAGCACAAAGCACATAGAAGAGTGTTTTCAAATTTAAAAATTACTTTTGATGTATTATTTAATTATTACTATTTTTGCATAAAGGTCCCAGGATAGATAATTTATGTATAATGAAAGATACATGAAGGGATTTGAGATGATGTGCTACAGCATGTACATTACGTATTTAAATAAAGAGCTACAGAGAAGAGGGTAGAATTATGGATCTGGACACAAGGAGAAGCCTGGGCATGTGGAGGGACATGCTTTTCTACAGGTCTTTGTTCCTGAGTAGACATTGCCAGGAAACCAAAGACACTACTTTTGGTGGAAAAATTCAGGGATCATAGCCATTTTTTGAAGTAATTTCTGTTATGGAACCATATATAATACAGCAACACAATTTGTAGCTCATCCAATTTCCTGAGAATTTCAAGGGCACTGACTGCCCCCAGGAGAGTGATCCTTGAGGGACAGTTCCATCAAGGTACTTGGTCTCTTCCTGGACAAATACTGAGGTTATTCTCTCTGAGGGACAACACATTAAACATGTTAAACCTACACAGTTCAAAAATTAAAAAAAAACCCTGTAGACCCTTTAAATATGTCTGCCTCCCCTGTGGTTTATACAATATTCCATAGTTAGGATTGTGTTTGGACCTAAAACCTTACTGGGAGAATTCCACAAATACTAGACAAAACTGCAACCATCTCAGTTCTGACTTACTTTTTCACCAGTATTTATGAAGTAAGCAGTGCTAAGGAACACAGACCTTGAGATCAAGCAGATGCCCTGAAATTTCTTTTATCACAGATAACACCAAATGGCTCCTGTCAGAAGGGCTATTTCACTGCCTGCTCAGGGACAATGCCACAATCTCCACTGTACCAAAGGACCTTCAACATCCACTTACTAACATTTTCCCAATGATTTCATATAGGAACCAAGCTCTTCTATTAGTTCATCTTTAAACATTCCAAATCCCTTCAGATTGAGTGATAGTGATCCTGTAGATTGGAGATTACAGCTCTCCTGTCTCATATACTTTCTAATTTAGACCAGTAATAGCCCAATAATTCATTCAGCTTAGCAAATCCTCCTCTCTTCATCACAGCAGAGCCAACTATTCCTTGCCTTGACCTCTGAAAATCATCAGTGAGGGAGCCCACTCTCCTTGTGACAGTCATCTCACACATAAGAACACACCTCTCAAAAAACAAACAAACAAACAAACAAACAAACAAACAAACAACAAAACTACCGTCTAGCACAAGACTAAGATTAGAGTCTAAGTTACATAATAGTTGGAGACAAGAGACTCTTCTGAGCCCAGAATTTCTCCTCAGTTTGTCCTCATAGCCACATCATGGCTTGAGGGAAAAACCAAGAGTATATATTAATGGTGCATGTACTTGGAATTTCAGCAAGTACCCAAAATTATGAACAATTTTTCTCTCTCTACTAATTTTTTCTTACTTTTTTCAAAAAAGAAATGTTAAAAATATGTATGTACTAATGTAGAAAAATGTTCTGATGCATTGAGAGATTAACAAGGGACTAACATGGAAAAGAAAGATAAACATCTCAGTTGCCTTTCACATAACCAATCTATGTTTAACAATATGTATCTAATGGACTATAGCCAGACAAGGGATTCATAATGGAAAGCTAAGGGGCTGTTGAGATGGGGAAGAGAAGACAGGAAAGAATACTGGGAGGTGAATCCTAAGAAAAGAGTTTTATGGAATGTATTTAAAAGCTCCTGGGTACAATGACCCTAGCATTGATGCAGGACAAAGGATTCATATACAAAAATGATATTCTTACAACTGATTCAAGCTGGGAGTAGAAAGGTGACCCTCCCTAGGGAAGAACACACCAATTGTTTGTCCAATACCAATATGATCATAAATACGAATAACAAATGGACTGAACATATTATTCTTATGAATATATGTATATATAAATGCATATATGCACGCAATAACAATTAATGGAAAAAGGCAATAAATTCAAAGGACAGTGGAGAGTTATACAGGAGAGGGTTTTTTAGGGAGGAACAGGAGGGGAGAAAAACTGTAATTAAATTACAATCTCAAAATTGAAAAATGTAAACAATATGAGCTATCATAATAATGAATATCATTATGCTGTTGATTCTAGATCAGGCATTGTGTTGAAGAGCTGGAGAAATTTCCTCAGTGACAGAATACTAATTAATAATTTATGGAACCATGTGCTCTTTTCTCTTGACTAGACAAAAGGAAATAAATGAAGAAAGAAGAAAGGTAGTTGTAAGTAGAAAAATATATAATGTAAGAAGTACAAAGAATAGGGGTTAAAATAAACAGGTAAAGAGACTGAGGATATGGGTGTTGGGGCTTTTTTGATATTCCAACTTCAATGAAATGGGTGTAAACTGAGAAAAAGATGTGGTGCAGTCCTATTTCTATATAGGACAGTGCATAGTTCACTGAGGGTATCATACATTTTCTATTTTCTAATTATGCTCAATAGTGTATATTTTTGTAGCATCTTAGAACTTGTTTTGTTCTCCTCTAGTACATAATCTTCAGATGGATGCCTGTATATTCAGTCTTGAGCCAAAAAAAGAAGGAGGCATCTGTGATTTTCCCAGGCATCTCAATTGAATAGGAGATGCTTCACAATGAATATATGAAGAGACCCTGAGTCTCTGGGCATGGTCAGATGTTTCATGGATACACCAGACACAGAAAGAAAGACACCACTGTGATTTCACCCATAGGTAGAAGGTGAAAACTTTCCTTTCATAGAAGATAAGTGCTGTTTCTTTCGTCATAGTGGCTGCACTTCAAACTACTAGTAGCCTGGCTACTAAGGCCATAGCCTGGGGGGAATTCTGTTTCCACAAACAATGGTTCTGTTGCTACTGTTAATGGTAGATTTAACTAAATATCTATCATGCTAGTAAAATTTGGGATTCAAAGGCTAGGGTGAAAACTTGTGAGTTCAGCAAGTTAAAGTAGCAACTGGCTAACTTTCTCTCTTATCTGGTGTCCCAAAAGACTCTCCTATACTGCTGACTGAAAAATCCCACACTATGTTCCTCCCTGCTACTTCCAGTCAACTAGTTGCTAACTCCACCTCTCTGAGCCCAGGTTAATTTTATTTAATTAATGCAAATGCAACACATCTCTACATATTTAAAGTAATATTCCACAATACATCTTGAAGAAGCACATATGTATATGTGTCATTACAAATTCTTTTCATTTATTTTCTTCCCTTACTGCGCTCCCTTATGTTACCTTCCAGCCTCCATCTTATTTCCATTTACTCATAGTTAGTCCCTATTTATGCTTGCCTATTACAGTACTCAACTAACTACACTTCTTATTCTGCACCTTCCTTAAAATCTCTTCCTGTTTCCTTATGATTTCTTTTCTAGTTTTGTGGCCTACCAATATATGTATACAAATATACATATGAATGTGCCAGGAGCCATTCCCTGGCAGTGGATGAGTCCTGCAGAGGGTATAAGGAGTTGGAGGGAGAAGGAAATGAGCCAAGCCATGATGGTCAGGAGAATCTTGCAACCTGACTGGCTAGCAGCCAGAGTATTTCTTTATTTATACAGAATTTAGTTATCAGGGATACATTCATGATGTTCCAAAACATAGATCATATCATTTTTGGTTTTGGACATGTGTTTCACTTCCTCTTGTTCATCTTTTAGTCATCATTAATAAACTATGACAGAACAGAGTTATCATTTCCACTCATTTTCCCTCAAGTTTTGATATCATTAATAAACAGGGTTATCATTCTTACTCATTAACCCCATGACCCAATTTTTGAGAATCTAGAAGCATATGACAGCCTGTGTTCAGGCTGGTTGTTTTGGTTGCTTCAAGGACATTAGACCAAAACAAAATCTTCAACCACCCTGGGCATTTTGCCATATCTCAAGGAATGTACTACTAACTCTTAGTGGTCAGAGTGCCCAGAAAAAATCCTCAGGCTAAAGCTGCAGTAATTATTATTCAAATTCTGGCATAATACAATCAATGTTCACATTTATATCCTAATAGAATTTGTCTATATGTCTAATCCTGCCATTCTGTTGTTCCTTGGTCATATGACATTATAGTGGCTCTATATGAACTAACTTCTAAGAGAGGGGGGCCCTAATACCTCATACTTTCATCATCTTTCCACTCCATACCTTGCTCACCAATATGTCTCTATGTAGGGCAGAGTTGTATGCCACGTAATTGTCTGAGTATACAGTGGGAAGAGGTTAGTAATCTGAACTGTGGCCAACTCCTCTAGCCCACTGGATCTTGTTGACCTTTTTAACTTTACTTTGTTTTGAATATTTTGTTCCTGTGTAAGTAGAAGGACAGATGTTTCAAGAATGTCTCATAGCCTCATGAAGAGACCTCTGGCTTCTTCTTTATGTGACACAACCTCCAAGGCATAAGGAAGACCTTCAAGAAGATAAGGATCTCCCTGAAAGTATGTGTATGTGGAAGGAATAGTATGTTCAGGACTTTCTTGGTTAAGCATAGAAGCAACATTCCTGGGAGGAGGCGTAAATGATTCATAAGGAATTTTTCATCCATCCAATGTCCTCAAATTGTACAAATATTAAAAGTGCCCCAAGTATGTAACAGGTGGAGATGAAAACCAAATGTGGCCTGGCAGCCATCATGTGGCTCAGATTTGTTGGATCTTTGTCAAGCAGCTATGCTGGCTTTATGACTTCTGCCATTCCATTCAGATATGGCTGTGCCATGAATGCATATTTGCACACATATGATTGGCATAATATATAAATTTAGGTTTTACAATGAAAGACTCAGTATTTATCTTTCTGACTCTGACATTGAGCATATGACTAGACAAATGAAATCAAGGAACCATTGTTAGGGAGAGGATGGAGCGAAAGAGTACTGGGAAATACAACTAGAATCTGGGGGAATCTCTGGGATGAGCTAGAAACCTAGTGCAATGGAAACTCCCTGGAATATATGAGGGTGACCCTAGCTAAGATTATTAGCAAAAGTGGATATGGAACCTGAACTAGCCAGTTCCTGTAACCAAGAAAGATTTCCAGTGGAGGGATTGGCACATCAACTCAGGCACATAGCATTTGACCTACAATTTGTCTCAACTACAAGATGTGCTGGGATAAAGATGACAGAGAAATTATGGAAGTGGCCAACTAATGATTGGCCCAACTTTAGACCCATACCTTGAAAGGGATCTCAACCCTGAGGGCCAGGACCCAGAGAGTGGTGCCTAGCCCAACTGTCATCAGAGAGGCTTCACCCAACAACTGTGGAATCATGCAGAGACCCACAGACAAATGTAGCTGGAGTTTTGCCTTTGGGTCCTGCCAAGCCCTGTCAGTCTAACAACCCACTTATAAAAAAAACACACAGGCACTTATATTATTTACAAACTGTATGGCCATGGCAGGCTTCTTACTATCTCCCAAATTGATACTTAACAGAGAAATAAGGGACGTAACTGATGTTATGACTCAGATGGACTTAATAAATATCTACAGAACATTCCATCCTAACTAAAAAGAATATACCTTCTTCTCAGCACCCCATGGAACCTTCTCTAAAAGCAACCACATACACGGCCACAAAGCAAATCTCGACAGATACAAAACAATTGGAATAACCTCCTGCATTCTATCAGACCACCATGGTTTAAAGTTAGATTTCAACAACAACAAAAACTACAGAAAACCTACAATCTCATGGAAACTGAATAATGTTCAACTGAATCACCAATGGGTTAAGGAAGAAATAAAGAAAGAAATTAAAGACTTCCTAGAGATCAATGAAAATGAAGACACCACATACCCAAACTTATGGGACACTATGAAAGCAGTGCTAAGAGGGAAATTCATAGCACTAAATGCCCACATAAAGTTGAAGAAATCTCACACTAGTGACTTAACACCATACATGAAAGCTCTTGAACAAGAAGAAGCAAAGTCTTCCAGGAAGAATAAATGCCAGGAAATTATCAAATTGAGAGCTAAAATCAATAAAATAGAAACAAAGAGAACAATACAAAAAAATTAATGAAACAAAGAGTTAATTCTTTGAGAAAATCAACAAGATAGACAAGCCCTTATCCAAACTAACCAAAAGACACAGAGAGCACATCCAAATTAATAAAATCAGAAATGAAAAAGGGGGACATAACAACAGACAATGAGGAAATCCAGAGAATCATCAGGATTCTTCAAAGAACTCTACTCCACAAAACTGGAAAATCTAAAAGAAATGGATAATTTTCTGGATAGGTACACATACCTAAGTTAAATCAAGACCAAATAAACTATTTAAATAGTCCAATAAAGCCTAAGGAAATTGAATCAGTCATTAAAAGTCTCCCAACTAAAAAAAGCCCAGGACCAGATGGTTTCAGCACAGAATTCTACCAGATCTTCAAAGAAGAGTTAATACCAATACTCTTTAAATTCTTCCACACAATAGAAACAGAAGGAACATTACCAAACTCTTTCTATGAGGCTACAATTACCCTGATTCCTAAACCACACAAAGATGCAACAAAGAAAGAGAACTACAGACCAATCTCCCTCATTAACATTGATGCAAATATACTCAATAAAATACTGGCAAACAGACTCCAAGAACACATCAAAACAATTATCTACCATGATCAAGTAGGCTTCATCCCAGGGATGCAAGGGTGGTTCAACATATGAAAGTTCGTCAATGTAATACACCATATAAACAAACTCAACGAAAAAAAACCACATGATCATCTCACTAGATGCAGAAAAGGCATTTGACAAAATCCAACACCCCTTCATGATAAAGGTCTTAGAGTGATCAGGAATACAGGAAACATACATAAACATAATAAAGGCAATTTATAGCAAGCCAACAGCCAACATCAAATAAAATGGAGAGAAACACAAAGCAATTCCACTAAAATCAGGAATGAAACAAGGCTGTCCACTCTCCCCATACTTATTCAATATAGTACTTGAAGTTCTAGCCAGAGCAATAAGACAACATAAGGAGATTAAGGGGATACAAATTGGAAAGGAAGAAGGCAAGCTTTCCCTATTTGCAGATGACATGACAGTATACTTGAATGACCCCAAAGATTCCACCCAGGAACTGATAAAGCTTATAAACACCTTCAGCAATATAGCAGGATACAAGATCAACTCAAAAAATCAGTAGCCCTCCTCTATACAATGGACAAAGAAGCTGAGAAGGAAATCAGAGATACATCACCCTTTACAATAGCCACAAATGACATAAAATACCTTGGGGTAACACTAACCAAGCAAGTGAAGGACCTATATGACAAGAACTTTAAGTCCCTAAAAAACAAGAAATTGAAGAAGATGTCAGAAAATGGAAAGATCTCCCATGCTCATGGATAGGCAGGACCAACATAGTAAGAATGGCAATCTTACCAAAAGCAATCTACAGATTCAATGCAATTCCCATCAAAATACCAACACAAAAACATGGTATGTACTCACTCATAGGAGGATACTAGATGTAAAACAAAGGTGACTAGACTGCTACTCACAACTCCAGGGAGGCTACCTAGAAAAAAAGGATGGCAAGAAAGACACAGGGATCACCCAATGACAGAGAAATGGATGAGATCTACATGAACAACCTGGACGTGAGTGGGGGTAATAAAGGGCAAGGTTTGAGGGAAAGAGAGCTTAGGGGAGCAGGAGATCCCAGCTGGACCAAGAACAGAGAGAGAGAACAAGGAATAAGAGACCATGAATTCTTCACAGACCTGGAAAGAATAATACTCAACTTCATATGAAAAAAAACAAAAAAAACCCAGGATAGCCAAAAGAATCCTGTACAATAAAACAACCTCTGGAGTCATCATGATCCCTGACCTCAAACTCTACTATAGAGCTCCAGTAATAAAAACAGCTTGGTACTGGCATAAAAACTGACATGTGGACCAATGGAATTGAAGACACTGACATGAATCTTCACACCCATAAACATAATTTTTGACAAAGAAGTCAAAACTGTACAATGGAAAAAAGGAAGCATCTTCAGCAAATGGTGCTGGCATAACTGGATGTCAATGTGTAGAAGGTTGCAAATAGATCCATACCTGTCACCGTGTACAAAACTTAAATCCAAGTGGATCAAATCAATCCAGTTACTATGAACCTGATAGAAGAGGAAGTAGGAAGTAGTCTTGAATGCATTGGCATAGGAGATCACTTCCTACATATAACACCAGTAGCACAGACACTGAGAGAAACAACAAATCGATGGGACCTCTTGAAACTGAGAAGCTTTTGTAGAGCAAAGGACATGGTCAACAATACAAAGCTACAGCCTACAGAATGGGAAAAGGTCTTCACCAACCCCATACTTGACAGAGGGCTGATATCCAGAATATATAAAGAACTCAAGAAATTAGACATCAAAATGCCCAACAGTCCAATTAAGAAATGGGCCATAGAGCTAAACAGAGAATTCTCAACAGAGGAAGCTCAAATGTTTGAAAGACATTTACAGAATTGCTCAACATCCCTAATCATCAGGGGAATGCAAATCAAAATGACTCTGAGGTACCGTAACCTTACACCTGTCAGAATGGCTAAGATCAAAAACACTGAGGACAGCTTATGCTGGAGAGGATGTGGAGCTAGGGGAACTCTTCTCCACTGTTGGTGGGAATGCAAGCTTGTACAGCCACTTTGGAAATCAATATGGTGCTTTCTTAGAAAATTGGGAACCAATCTCCCCCAAGACCCAGCTATGCCACTCTTGGGCATATACCCAAGGAATGCTCAATCATACCACAAGGGCACTTGTTCAGCTATGTTCATAACAGCATTGTTTGTAATAACCAGAACCTGGAAACAAACTAGATGCCCATCAACTGAAGAATGGATAAATAAAATGTGGTACATATACACAATGGAATACTAATCAGCAGAGAAAAACAATGACATCATGAGGTTTGCAGGCAAATGAATGGATCTAGAAAAAAAATCATCCTGAGTGAGGTAACCAGACTCAGAAAGACAAACATGGTATGTACTCACTCATAGGAGGATACTAGATGTAAAACAAAGATGACTAGACTGCTACTCACAACTTCAGGGAGGCTACCTAGAAAAAAAGGACCACAAGAAAGACACAGGGATTGCCCAATGACAGAGAAATGGATGAGATCTACATGAACAACCTGAGTGTGGGTAATAAAGGACAAGGTTTGAGGGACAGAGAGGTTAGGGGAGCAGGAGATCCCAGCTGGATCAAGAACAGAGAGGGAGAACAAGGAATAAGAGACCATGATAAATGAAGACCACATAGGAATAGGAAGAAGCAAAGTGCTAGAGAGATCCACAGAATCCCACAAAGATACCTCCACAATAGACTACTGGCAATGGTAGAGAGAAAGCCAAAACAGACCTAGTCTGGTGATAGGATGGCCAAACACCCTAACTGTCATGCTAGAAATCTCATCCAATGACTAAGGGAAGATCCACAGCCAGGCCCCAGGTTGAGCTCCAGGAGTCCAATTGGCAAGAAAGAAGAGAGATTGTATGAGCGAGAATTGTTGAGACCAAGCTTGGAAAAATCACAGGGACAAGTAGCCAAACTAATGGAAACACATGAACTATGAACCAATAGCTGAGGAGCCCCCTACTGGATCAGGCCCTCTGGATAAGTGAGACTGTTGATTAGCTTGAACTGTTTGGGAGGCACCCAGGTAGTGGGACTGGGACCTATCCTTAGTGCATGAGCTGGCTGTTTGGGGGCTTATGCAAGGATACTTTGCTCAGCCTGGGAGAAGGGGACTGGACCTGCCTGGACTGAATCTACCAGATTGAGCTGAATCCCTGGGGGAGTCTTTGCCCTGGAAGAGCTTGGAATGCGGGGGGGGGGGGTGTAGCTAGAGTTTTCCTGCCTTGCCCACAGTCAGGGCAAATCTTTGTCACCCGCCAGTCCCACAGCCGCTCAGACCCAACCAAGTAAACACAGAGACTTATATTGCTTACAAACTGCATGGCCGTGGCAGGCTTCTTGCTAACTGTTCTTATAGCTTAAATTAATCCATTTCCACAAGTCTATACCCTGCCACGCAGCTCGTGGCTTACTGACATCCTTTCATGCTGCTTGTCAGGGTGGCGGTTGGCAGTGACTCATTCTGCCTTCCTGTTGTTTTATTTCTCCTCTCTGTTAGTCCCGCCTATACTTCCTGCCTAGCCAGGGGCCAATCAATGTTTTATTTATTGACCAATCAGAGCAACTTGACATACAGACCATCCCCCAGCACAGCCAAGTGCAGACCATCTCAGACACCTGCACTCAGGCCCGTGGTCCTAATCATCCTCTATGTGGACCTGCTGGATAAAGCCACAAGGAACCCGAGAACAGACTCCCACAGGACATACAGAACATCCCACAGCAGGGTGGGAAGGGGGGAAGGTGCTGGGGGCAGGGGGGAAGGACAGGGAAATTCAAGGCTGATATGTAAAATTAAATTAAATTATAAAATAAAATTAAAAATAAAAAAAGAAAGAAATCAATATCTAGAGCAAGTTGACCTTAAACTCGCAGAGATCTACCTGCCTCTGACTCTGCCACTCTACCTCTCTGCCTTTGCCTTTCTGCCTCTAGTTCTGCTTCTGCCTCTGCCTCTGCTTCCCTGCCTCTGTCTCTCTGTCTCTACCTCCCTGCTTCTGCTTCTCTACCTCTGTCACTGCAGGAATTTTATGTTGTTGGACTCTGCCTAAGGCCCAGTTCATTGTTTAACATGATGAAAGTTGGAGATGCAAATACATTCCATTTCATGCTAATATCCAATTATCCTAGCACAAATTATTTCATCACAGTGTACCTTTAAAGACTTGAAAACATACCTAATATGACTACAAGTTTGATTGTAATGACTAACTATTAACTTGCATTTCTTATATCCTCGCTAGTTGCTAATAATAACTTTCAAGGCCTAGCATTACATTGTTAAATAAACTGTACCTTGAACAAGAATAGAAATATATGTACAATATTTTCTAACAAATCAATCTAATACTTGTATCAATATACATAATTTGCATACAATATACAAAAATCCAAACCAATGTAAAATATTTAAAACTAGTAGGTTTAATAATAATTTAATAATCTACCTTTATATCTTATCATATCCATAGTCTCTCTTTTTTCTTTTTAGAGTAGATTTAATAGTCTACCCTTTAGCCATCGTTTCTGTATCTATTTTTTTCAGAGTAGATTCAATAATATACCCTTTATCATCATTTCTATATCTTTTTTTCAGAGTACAGTCAATAATCTACTCTTTATTCTATCATTTCTAAATGAGTAGATTCAGTAATCTACCTTTTATTGTATCATATGTATATCCCTTTTTTCAGAGTAGATTCAATAATCTACCCATTTATCCTATTATTTTTATATTTTTTTCAGAGTGGATTCAATAATCTACCTCTTATCTATATCTCCTTTTTTCTTTTCTTTTTAAAAAATAACCCTGAATCTAATTTCCTTTGTTCAGCTTTTTTTCCATTATCAATTAATAACTTGTAACCAACCATCCTAAACAATGACAATTATCCAAAACCCATGAATGACAAAAAAAAACCACCCACCTCACCTCATGGGAATAAGGGTGTTGTGTTCTTAAAATTACTTCCTGCTGATTCAGGATAAAGGCATCTGAAAAGAAAAATTTTGGGTTAATTGTCAAGTCCAGGGAGAGGTAGCTGTATCATTTGTTGTTCAGTCTCTGGATATTGGGAAAGTGCAGGTCTTGTCTCAAGTCCTTGCTTGAGTAGTCTGTGAGGCTGGATCATCTCAGCTAGCCATCTCAAAATTGTCCTGAGCAGTTTATAGTCCAAAGATCTTTGGGTGGTTTTTGTCATCTTATTGGTATTATCATCATCCTGAAGGAAACATTGTTGTGCAGTCCCATCATCTTTTTGGAGACTTCAAAGGTTACATTAAATAAGATTATTCCTCTTCCTGATCATTTTTTATGGGTAGTTCTTCCTTTTCCTTTGAATGCTTATTTGTCCAAATGTCTTTAAATTCCTTAAGGTGGTTGTTTTTATTATCGTGAAATGACAAAAACAAAACCCTTCCCCAACCTTAACTTTGGAGAGTTTCCAAATAGAATCTTTATCAGTTTTGATTCATGTTTTTTCCTGAATTTTTTGTTCTCTCCTTTATAACTTTTCTATCATACAGAGCAGTATGGTTTTTTTATAGTAGGAATTAGGCTCTTTAATTAATCTGAGAAGGGGGTTCTTCCATGATGGCAGGAAATGACTGAACTAAATTTGTCATAAGGGCTGGCAACAGGTCCCTTGGGGTGTTTCCTGATGGCAAAGGCAAATAACTACCTTGTCTATCCCTTGTTGATCTACATTTGTTAGTTCAATGTCTACCTTTATCACACCTTCTGCATAATCCAGAAGGAAGGGGCATTCTGTTGCCATTGTTCCTTGAAAAAACATTGTTTCTAGGAATGCCCTGTTTACAGTCCCTTTTTAGGTGACCTTGCTTACCAAATTTAAAACACTTGACATTTCAATTTTTCTTCAAACCTCTGGAAATCACCTCTTCTATCTAAGTATTATCATGGTCATGAGATTCAATATTCATTGTATCTCAAATCTATTCCTCCAAGGAAATCAGAATCTTGCCTTTAATGGCCTAATTATCATTTCATATTGTGCCTTAGCATTTCAAAATCCAGAGATTCAATTATTATCTGTCTAGTTTCTGAATTTGGTATCCTTCTATTTAGTGCTAAAACTTTTATCTTGGTACTCATATTAATCAACTTTTTTAATGATAAAATAAAAATGATCAAACTATGCCAACTACATAGAATAATAGAAGCAAGGCAGCTATCAAGGCAGTAGAAGTGGTAGCAGCTAGAGATGGGAATCCATGGAAAGCCAGAACCCACAAGGAGAGGAAAGAAGCCAAAAAGCCAGCTTTCTACCCTGGGGAATGTGTGAAAGCAGCTAATTCTGGGGTGTTTGGAGCTTGAACCTGGGGAGTTTGCTGCAGAGAGGTTGCAACAGAAACTTAGGCAGCGGATTAGAGAATCTGGCCCACATAGCTTAGAGACTCCAGTTGCATGTAGCTCAGGCCTGAAAGGCCACAGGCAATCAGCTTTTCCATGAATTTGTGCCACAAACTGGGTGCCACATGTAACATGAATCTTAAAAGGTCTTATTAATAAAAAAAAAAACCCACAGCCAGATATTGGAGTAAAAGCTGAAAGATCAGAGAGGCAGAGCATCAAACTAGCCACAATTTCTTACCTCTAGAAAATCCTCAGGCTCAAGAGTGAGACTTCCTGTTTACTCATGCATTATATACCTTTCTGTGCCCTACCATCTTACTTCTTTCTTAGTGCTGGGATTAAAGATGTGTGCCACCACTGACTAACTTTGTTTCCAGTGTGGCCTGAATCACACAGATTCAGATGGATCTCTGACTCTCAAGTGATAGGATTAGGAGTGTGTGCCACCACTGTCTGGCTTCTATGTGTAATCTAGTGTCTGGTTCTGTCCTCCGATCTCCAACCAAGTTTATTAGGGTACACAATATATCACCACAAATAGGCTTCTCCAGGAAAGAGCTCAATAATTGTTTATCCAGTACTGCTATGGATATCACTCTGTATAAATAAAACACTGATTGGCCAGTAGTCAGACAGGAAGGATAGGTGGGACTAACAGAGAGGAGAATTGAGGGAACAAAAAGACAGAGGGGCAACTGCCTGTAGCCACCACCAGGACAAGGAAGATGTAAGGTGCCAGTAAGCCACGAGCCATGTGGCAAAGTATAGATTAATAGAAATGGGCTGAATATAAGAGTAAGAGCTAGACAATGGTAGGCTTGAGCTAATGGCTAAGCAGTTTAAATAATAATATAAGCATCTGTATGTTTATTTTATAAGTGGGCTAAGGGACTGCCGGTGCTTGGCGGGACCCGGAGAGAAAAAATTCCAGCTACAAATGGCACCTCACTCCCTCTCTAAACCCAGATATATTACTAAAAAAAAAAGGTTAAGAGATTCTTGTGTCCCAAATCTCCAGCTACACAGTACCAAATGGTCATGCCTAAAAACATGTATTCACAGTAACACTATATAGACTGAGCAGGTTGTATTTATGAGCTATGAATACACACACACACACACACACACACACACACACACACACACACGGAGGGAGGAAGGGAGGGAGGGAGGGAGGGAGGGAGGGAGGGAGGGAGGGAAGGAAGGAGTGCACCTGAAAAAAAGCCAGAGGTATAGCAGTACATAAGAGAGTATGAAAGGAAGAAGGAAGGAGAAGTGTAAATTATGCAATAATATTATAATCTAAAAAATTAAATTTAAAAATTTAACTATTTACCTATGCGACAGTTAATTTCTTGACTACCTACTGTGTGCAATATCTATTTTATCTTTTTTTTGTATGGTGATATTGTTTATCTAGGCCTTAAATTTTCAAGTCAATAAATCCCCCTGCCTTGGCTTCCTAAGTCTTGTACAATATTTAAGGACCAGCCTTAATATTACACTTCCCAGGGGCTCAGAAGAGAAACTACAAAAGGCAAGAATTATTTTTGTGAAAAGAATCTAAATACACTGAGCAAGAGCTCAGTCCAATCATTTTATTCTTCTCCATCCCCTATTTCCTGGGAGCCCTGGCATATATACTCTTACAGGCAGTAATCCCTTTGGCTGTACAGTGCCAGGATTCCAGCGTCAAATGGAGGGATGATAAGAATCACACAGAATGGCAGTAGTTGTTAATTATCATTTGCAACCCAAAAGGGAAGTGACTAATTGGGAAATGAATTAACTAAGGGCTAAATTCAGGTAATATCTAAGAAGAGGGATCTTATGTGCTCAACTATAACCTTAAATGTGATTGATAGAAAATGTTAAGAATCTCTAAGTCGCTAGGTCAATGTGTGAAAATAAAACTGCCTTCTTTTTTCCTGTGGCTCCTATCTGTCCAAGATATCTGCTGCCTTTCTTCAGGGTGGGGCAAAGTGTGCTCGGTTGATAGGCAACCTGTGTACTATCTGGTGATAGTTAAAGAAAGATTTGGAACCAGAGGTAAGATTTGGGAAAGCAGAAAGTTAAGCTTAATTAGCACATCCGCCAGGCCTGGGCAATTATTTGCCAGTGTAAATATTTTCCTTCTCTGACAGATGGTCTGTTCTTAGAAAGTCTGGGAAGCTTCTCATCTGGGAGAATGGTTCCAGCAGGATGTAGCTAATGACAATAATTACAGGGAGGCTAGAAACTGGCATTCTGGCTGTGTGCTGCTGCTATTAGAGCAGGTTATCTAAATTCCTAGAAGTGGTTACGTAAGGCATTAGAGGTCTATAAAGTTAGTAAGGCTGTAAGAAAAGTGGGGGTCCGAGCTAAACTGTGTGAAGCTATTTCTTAAGGTCCATCTGACCTAGGCGTTATCTCCATGTGAAATTTACCTTAATTCAGGAGACTTACTATGTGGTGGTTTGGACTGTTATTCCTGTTAGTCCTTGAATGTGGCTAAGGGAGATATCTGGTTCCAGCTCTAAAAGAAGAAACGGATGGGCCTGAGGGAAGGAAGTTTTTCCTGAGGTTGTTCTCCAAGTACCTCAAACATATATGTCCAAATAGTGATCAGTCCACACTGTTAGCAATTCTTAGGGAAAAAAATCAATTAGGAAAGCTATGAAGGCACACATGATTTTCATAACAGAAGACAACTGGTATATAACAAGTCAAATAACACTAAATGCTCCCTGGAATTTGGTTTCCTCTGAAGGAATTCCTTGATCCCTTCAGGTAGTGGCTTTGTCATAACCAGTTGAGTTATTATAATATATTCCTGTGGCCCATAGTATCTAAGTAACTGGAATTCCTTTTGGGAGCAAGCACACCTGCCTTAGTTACTTTTCTATTGCTGTGATAAAATACTATGACCCAGGCAACTTAAAAAAGGAAAGCATTTAATTTGGAGCTTATAGTTTCAGAGGGTTAGTGTCCAAGATGGCAGTTCAAACAATGGCAGCAGGAACAGCTGAGAACTTACACCATGATCCACAAGTTTGAGGGAGGAGGGAGGAAGGGAGGGAGGGAGGGAGGGAGGGAGGGAGGGAGGGAGGGAGGGAGGGAGACTGGGAGTGGCTTCAATGTTTTGAAACCTTAAAGTCCACCCCACTGACAAGTCTCCTTCAACAAGGCCACATACTTTAATCCTTCTCAAACAGTTATACTAACTTGAGACCAAGTATTCAAATATATAAGCCTACGTGAGTCATTCTGATTCAAACCACCATATTCTACTCTCCAGTTCACAGGCTCCTGACCATATTACAATGTAAAATGTATTTAGCCCAACTTCAAAAGTCCCCGTAGTAGTCTTTCATAATCTCAGCACAGTTTAAAACTCTAAAGTCATTTAAGGACATCTCTTAATTGTAACTCTGTAAAAACAAAGCAAATTACATTCTCCCAACGTGTAATGACACAGAACATACATTATCATTACAAAAAGAAGGAATGTATTTGAAATACTGGACCAAAGTAAGATTAAAAAAAAAAAAAGCAGGGCAGATTCCAAATCCTGTAGCTGTTTCCAATGTCAAAAGGCCTTATATGGCTCTTCTTTTCAACTTTGCTGTCTACAACACACACATTTCTCTCTCTTGGGATGGTTCCATTTCCTGTATGTTGTTATCCCTGGAAGGCATCCCTAAACACCTCCAACATCCTGGGGTCTCCAATGTAATCCAGGTTTCACTTTCACAGCTTCACACAACAGTCTCTCTGGGTCTCCATTCTGGGACTTCCCTGTTATGGGCCTCACTGTAGTGGATTTCTTTAACAACAAAGGGAGATTTCATAACCATTTACTCATGTATCTTTCATGACTTTAAAGTGAGAACAATGTGGACAACACTGCCAATTTGACAACTAACTGCTAACTATTCCAGGGGACTATAGGCATGCCCTGCCCTGAGTTTGGTTCATACTACCACACCTTTTCCTCTAGCTCTCATATTCATTTTTCTCCCCTTTTCATAATGTTCTATGAACCATGAAGACAGTGAAATGATGTCCCACTTAGGAGTGAGCACTCAACAGTCATTTGTTCTTAATACTTTGATCAATTAAAAGTTTCTACAGTAATTGCTGTCAATGTCAAAAAGAAGTTTCTCTAAACCTCAGAGCAGCACAAACATACAGGCATAACCAAAAATGCTTAGAAGATAATTTGACTTAGACACTATTATAGTTCAAGAACAGACTTACATTTGTGCATACATTTGTTATTTTTAAAAGATTTATTTATTTTTATTTTTGTGTCTATGTGTAATCTTGCATGAGTTTATATGTATCACCTGTGTGCAGGAACACATGTAGAGTCTAGAAGAGGACATTGGAGCCTCAGGAAGTGGAGTTATAGGTGATTATGAACAGCTATGTGGGATATGGGCATTGAAACTGGGTCTATTCAAAATCAACCAGTGCTCTCAACTGATGAGCCATCTTGCTAGCCACAAATTTGTCATTTTACTGTGATACATTTTTCTAAAATACAGAAAAGTGAATACAGAAATTATTCCACAAGAGCTTTTATTGAATTTTTTTGCTTTCTGAAACAATAAATGAATGGAACAGTGTTTTCCAGTCAAAGTGTTTTCCCTACATTCTTCTCTTTGGGAGTTTTCAGTTTGTCACATTGGGATGGGGTATATTCACTGATATCTAGTAGATAGAGCTAAGAGATGATGCTAAGTCTCCTATAATGCACATAAGAGCACTCACAAAAATATTACCCATGCCATTTTGGATGTAATTCTACCTTCAGAAGTTCTGCATTAAAAGAAGGTACACAACGAAAAATAAACAGGGACAAATAGCAACATGCAACCAGGTACAGCAGAGAAGAAAACATTTAAAAATTTTAAATTAAGGTTATATTGTAATGATAAAAAGGCATGGCCAAAAGCAACATGGGATGATAGGGTTTATTTCAGCTTCCAACTCCAGGTAACAGTCTGTCACAGATGGAAGTCATGTCAAGAACTGAATCAGGACAGGACCCTGGAGGTAAGAAGTAAAGGAGAAGCCCTGGAAGAGTGCTACTTACTGGCTTGCCCACCATGACTTTTACAGACTGTTTTCTTATATACTCCTGGACCTCTTGCTCAAGTGTAGCACCACCCACAATTTTCTGTGCTATCCTACATCAATTACTAATTCTGAAAATGTCCTTACAGGCTTGCCTACAGGCCAGTCTTATGGAGTTATTTTGTCAATTGTGGTTATCTCTCCTCTGATATGTTAACTCTACATGTGTCAAGTTGTCAAAACTATCAACCAGGTCATTAATTTAATCTTTCATTGCATCCTATAATAGCACTATCTTTTTTGTGTGCATTGTTGTAGTATCATAGCATGGTACTCCTGTTTAGTCTCTACATGAGACAGTAAATTTGACACTGCTGTACTATATATTTCTTCCACATGCTTCAAAGCCCCTCAAAGCTCCATGAAACTAATGGCATGAAATCAAATTCTCTACTCTCAGAGGTGATTCTAGGGAAAGAGCTGATCTTGACACTTTAAAAAATGAGAATTGAGACGGGCCCAGCAGCAGCCCGCTGAGGTAGACGGGCCCAGCGGCGACAGCCTACAGGGATATTCAGGCCCGGAGGCAGCCGGCAGAGACATTCAGTCCCAGCGGCGGCCCACAGAGGTAGACAGGCCCGGCGGCAGAGACAAGCAGACGCAGGTAGGCCTGCGGCGGGGGCCGGTGGAGGTAGACGGGCCCAGCGGCGGCAGCCGACAGGGATATTCAGACCCAGCGGCAGCCGGCAGAGACATTCAGGCCCAGCGGCGGCCCACAGAAGTAGACGGGCCCAGCGGCGGCCCGCTGAGGTAAACGGGCCCGGCGGCAGCGGCCGACAGGGACATTCAGGCCCGGCAGCAGCCGGCAGAGACATTCAGGCCCAGCGGCGGCCCACAGAGGTAGACAGGCCCGGCGGTAGAGACAAGCAGACGCAGGTAGGCCTGCGGCGGTGGCCCGCAGAGGTAGATGGGCCCAGCAGCAGCCCGCTGAGGTAGACGGGCCCAGCGGCGGCAGCCGACAGAGATATTCAGGCCCGGCGGCAGCCGGCAGAGACATTCAGGCCCAGCGGCGGTCCACAGAGGTAGACAGGCCCGGCGGCGAAGACAAGCAGACGCAGGTAGGCCTGTGGCGGCGGCCTGTGGAGGAAGACGGGCCCAGCGGCAGCCCGCTGAGGTAGACGTGCAGCGGCCGACAGGGACATTCAGGCCCGGTGGCGGCCCCCAGAGGCAGACAGACCCAGCGGCAGCTGACAGGGACATACAGGCCTGGCGGCGGACCGCAGAGGTAAACAGGCCCAGGGACGGAGACAAGCAGACACAGCTTGGAACAGGGACGCCCCTAACCCCAACATCTGGGGAAGAAGCTATCTCTGTGGGTCAGAACCAGAACGAATCTGAACACTCCGTCTGAGGACAACCCAGGGCCCAGCTGCTGATCCTGTGAAACCCAACAACTTGGAGGTGTTGGTGAGACTACCCTGCTCAGCTGAAACCCATCTGGGAGAGGATTCAGATGCCTACAGTTTAAAGTCTGAAGAAACAAGATCAGCTGAGGAGTTGACAAATGAACAAAAAGTGACCTGAGAACACAGAAGAAGGCGCTACCCAGACACCAAACCAGATCACCAGAATCATAAGTATATAATTCACCGATCGAAATCAGCTGCCCCTGAAGAAATAGCCCAAAAGCACCAATTTAACCAAGAACCCCTACTAAACCAAGACTAAAAATTAGAACAAGAGAGGCACTCTCAGACACAGACACCACCTGCACCTCACAGAGGAAGAGATGAGTAGGCGCCAGTGCAAAAATACAGGCAACAACATAAAGACCTATATGGCAACATCAGAACCCAGTGATTCTACACCTGCAAGACCTAAACATACCATGACAGAAGAAACAGAAGAAATCAACCCTAAAAATGACATTAAGAAGATGATAGAGGCCCTTAAAGAAGAAATAAAACATTCCCTCAATGAGGAAATAAAAACTTTCCTTAAAGAGGAATTGAAAAACTACCTTAAAGAGGAAATAAAAACTTTCCTTAAAGAGGAAATAAAAAACTCCCTTAAAGAGGAAATAAAAACTTCCCTTAAAGAGGAAATGAAAAACTCCATTAAAGAGGAAATAAAAAACTCCCTTAAAGAAATGGAAGAAAAAACGAACAAAAAATGGGAAGAAATCAAAGAAAGCCAAGAAAAAGCAATTAAACAGATGAAAGAAACATTCCAAGATCTGAAAAATGAATTTGAGACAATAAAGAAAACACATGCTGAGGGAATGCTGGAAATAGAAATCCTGACAAAACGAACAGGAACTACAGAAACAAGCATAACCAACCGATTGCAAGAGATGGAACAGAGAATCTCTGACACTGAAGACACGATAGAGAAAATAGATTCGTCAGTCAAAGAAAAAAAAGACAAAATAAAGACAAAAAAGTCCTAACACAAAACGTCCAGGAAATTTGGGACACCATGAAAAGACCAAACCTAAGAATAATAGGGATAGAAGAAGGAGAAGAATACCAACTCAAAGGCACAGAAAATATATTCAACAAAATCATAGAAGAAAACTTTCCTAACCTAAAGAAAGAAATACCTATGAAGATACAAGAAGCTTACAGAACACCGAATAGGCTGGATCCAAAAAAAAAGTCCCCTCGCCACATAATAATCAAAACACTAAACACACAGAATAAAGAAAAAATATTAAGAGCTGCAAAGGAAAAGGACCAAGTAACATATAAAGGCAAACCCATCAGAATAACACCAGACTACTCAATAGAGACTATGAAAGATAGAAGATCATGGACAAACCTCATGCAGACACTAAGAGACCATGGATGCCAACCCAGACTATTATACCCAGCAAAACTCTTAATCACCATAGGCGGAGTAAACAAAATATTCCAGGATAAAACCAGATTTAATCAATACCTGTCCACAAACCCAGCCCTACAGAAAGCACTAGAAGGGAAAATTCAACCCAAAGAAGCTAAACACATCCATGAAAAATCAAGCAATAGATAATCCTACACCAACATACACCACAGAAGGACAACACAACACAACCAAAAAAATAACAGGAATTAACAATCACTGGTCATTAATATCCATCAATATTAATGGTCTCAACTCACCTATAAAAAGACACAGACTAACAGAATGGATTAGAAAACAGGACCCATCCATATGCTGCATACAAGAAACACACCTTAACTCCAAAGACAGACACTACCTCCGAGTAAAGGGCTGGGAAAAGGTTTTCCAAGCAAATGGACCTAAGAAACAAGCTGGTGTAGCTATCCTAATATCTAATAAAATAGACTTCAAACTAAAATCAATCAAAAGAGACCAGGATGGACATTACATATTCATCACAGGAAAAATCCACCAAGATGAAGTCTCGATTCTAAACATTTATGCTCCAAATACAAAAGCACCCACATTCATAAAAGAAACACTACTAAAGTTTAAAACGCACATCAAACCCCACACATTAGTAGTGGGAGATTTTAACACACCACTCTCACCAAAAGATAGATCTACCAGACTGAAACTTAACAAAGAAATAAAGGACCTAACAGATGTTATGACTCAAATGGACCTAATAGATATATACAGAATATTCCATCCTAACACAAAAGAATATACCTTCTTCTCAGCACCCCATGGAACCTTCTCAAAAATTGACCACATGCTTGGACACAAAACAAATCTCAACAGATACAAAAAAATTGGAATAACCTCCTGTATTTTATCAGACCACCAAGCCTTAAAGTTAGAACTCAATAACAACAAAAATTATAGAAAACCCACAAACTCATGGAAACTGAATAATACCCACCTGAAACATCAATGGGTCAAGGAAGAAATAAAGACAGAAATTAAAGAGTTCCTAGAATTCAATGAAAATGAAAGTACAACATACCCAAACTTATGGGACACTATGAAAGCAGTGCTAAGAGGAAAATTCATAGCTCTAAATGCACACATAAAGAAGATGGAGCAATCCCATACCAATGAATTAACAGCACAACTGAAAGCTCTAGAACAAAAAGAAACAAACTCACCCAGGAGAAATAGACGCCAGGAAATAATCAAATTGAGGGCTGAAATCAACGAAATAGAAAACAAGAGAACAATACAAAAAATCAATGAAACAAAGAGTTGGTTCTTTGAAAAAATCAACAAGATAGACAAACCACTAGCCAAATTAACCAAAAGGCAAAGAGAGAACACCCAAATTCACAAAATCAGAAATGAAAAGGGAGACATAACAACAGACAATGAGGAAATCCAGAGAATCATCAGATCATACTTCAAAAACCTGTACTCCACAAAAATGGAAAACCAGGAAGAAATGGACAATTTTCTGGATAAATACCAAATACCAAAATTAAATCAAGACCAGATAAACCATTTAAATAGACCAATAACCCCTAAAGAAATAGAAACAGTCATCAAAAGTCTCCCAACTAAAAAAAGCCCAGGACCAGATGGTTTCAGTGCAGAATTCTACCTGACTTTCAAAGAAGAACTAATACCAATCCTCTTCAAAGTGTTCCACACAATAGAAACAGAAGGAACACTACCAAACTCTTTTTATGAGGCTACAATTACCCTGATACCCAAACCACACAAAGATGCAACAAAGAAAGAGAACTACAGACCAATCTCCCTCATGAACATTGATGCAAAAATACTCAACAAAATATTGGCAAACCGAATCCAAGAATACATCAAAACAATCATCCATCACGACCAAGTAGGATTCATCCCAGGGATGCAAGGATGGTTCAACATACGGAAATCAGTCAATGTAATACACCATATAAACAAACTGAAAGAAAAAACCACATGATCATCTCCCTAGATGCTGAAAAAGCCTTTGACAAAATCCAACACCCCTTCATGATAAAGGTCTTAGAAAGAATAGGAATACAAGGAACATTTCTAAACATAATAAAAGCAATTTATAGCAAGCCAACAGCAAACATCAAATTAAATGGAGAGAAACTCAAAGCGATACCACTAAATTCAGGAACAAGACAAGGCTGTCCACTCTCCCCATATTTATTCAATATAGTACTAGAAGTTCTAGCTAGAGCAATAAGACAACAAAAGGAGATCAAAGGGATACAAATTGGCAAGGAAGAAGTCAAACTTTCACTATTTGCAGATGATATGATAGTATACATAAGTGACCCCAAAAACTCTACCAGGGAACTTCTACAGCTGATAAACTCCTTCAGTAAAGTGGCAGGATACAAGATCAACTCAAAAAAATCAGTAGCCCTCCTATACACAAATGATAAAAGGGCTGAGAAAGAAGTCAGAGAAACATCACCCTTTACAATAGCCACAAATAATATAAAATACCTTGGGATAACACTAACTAAACAAGTGAAAGACCTTTTTGATAAGAACTTTAAATCTCTAAAGAAAGAAATTGAAGAAGATATCAGAAAATGGAAGGATCTCCCATGCTCATGGATAGGTAGGATTAACATAGTAAAAATGGCAATCTTACCAAAAGCAATCTACAGATTCAATGCAATCCCCATCAAAATCCCAACACAATTCTTCACAGACTTGGAAAGAAAAATACTCAACTTTATATGGAAAAACAAAAGACCCAGGATAGCTAAAAGAATCCTATACGATAAAGCAACCCTTGGAGGCATCACCATCCCGGACCTCAAACTCTACTATAGAGCTATAGTAATAAAAACAGCTTGGTACTGGTATAAAAACCGACATACGGACCAATGGAATCGAATTGAAGACCCTGACATTAATCCATGCACATATGAACACCTGGTTTTTGACAAAGGAGCCAAAACTATACAATGGAACAAAGAAAGTATCTTCAACAAATGGTGCTGGCATAACTGGATGTCAATATGTAAAAGATTACAAATAGATCCATATCTGTCACCATGCACAAAACTCAAGTCCAAGTGGATCAAAGACCTAAACATAAATCCAGTTACACTAAACTTAATAGAAAAGAAGATAGGAAGCACTCTTGAACGCATTGGCACTGGAGACCATTTCCTAAATAAAACACCGACAGCACAGACCCTGAGCACAACCATTAATAAATGGGACCTCTCAAAACTGAGAAGCTTTTGCAGGGCAAAAGACACAGTCAATAAGACAAAAAGACAGCCAACAGATTGGGAAAAGATCTTCACCAACCCCACATCTGACAGAGGATTGATCTCCACAATATATAAAGAACTCAAGAAACTAGACATCAAAGCACTGAACAGTCCAATTAAAAAATGGGCTAAAGAGCTAAACAGAGAATTCACAAAACAAGAACTACAAATGGCTGAAAGACATTTAAAGAAATGCTCAACATCCTTAATCATCAGAGAAATGCAAATCAAAACGACTCTGAGATACCACCTTACACCTGTTAGAATGGCTAAGATCAAAAACACCAATGACAACCAATGTTGGAGAGGATGTGGAGCAAAGGGAACACTCCTCCACTGTTGGTGGGAATGTAACCTTGTACAACCACTATGGAAATCAGTATGGCGGTTTCTCAGAAAATTAGGAATCAAACTACCTCAAGACCCAGCCATCCCACTCTTGGGCATATACCCAAAGAATGCTGATACATACCATAAAGATACATGCTCAGCTATGTTCATAGCAGCACTATTTGTAATAGCCAGAACCTGGAAACAACCTAGATGCCCATCAACGGAAGAATGGATGAAAAAAATGTGGTACATATACACAATGGAGTACTACTCAGCAGAGAAAAACAATGAAAGCATGAAATTTGCAGGCAAATGGATGGAACTAGAAAATATCATCCTGAGTGAGGTAACCCAAACCCAGAAAGACAGTTATGGTATGTACTCACTCATTGGTGGATTCTAGATATAAAATGAACAATCAGACCACAACCCATAGAACCATAGAGGCTATATATATATAGCATGGAGGTCCGAAGGACGACTGTGGCATATAATAAATTTCAGTTTTACTCAATTATTGAAAAAAAAATAGCCAAATGAATGGAAACACATGAACTATGAACCAAAGACTGAGGGGCTCCCAGCTGGATCAGGCCCTCTGAATAGGTGAGACAGTTGATTGGCTTGATCAGTTTGGGAGGCATTTAGGCAGTGGGACCAAGTCCTGTGCTCATTCCACGAGTTGGCTGTTTGAAACCAGGAACTTATGCAGGGACACTTGGCTCAGTCTGGGAGGAAGGGACTGGACCTCCCTGGACTGAGTCTACCAAGTCGATCACAGTCCTCGGGGGAGGACTTGTCCTGGAGGAGATGGGAATGGAGGGTGGGCTGGGGGTAAGGGGAGGGCGTGGGAGGGGGGAGAATAGGGGAACCCATGGCTGATATGTAGAACTGAATGGTATTGTAAAATAAAAAATATATATCACAAAAAATAAATAAATAAAATAAAATAAAATAAAAAATAAAAAAAATTAAAAAAAAAATGAGAATTGAGGTGAAGAACCATCGTGCTGAGTTTCTGAAGGGTGGGTAGTAAGCTGAATGCAGAGTCCAATTTGCCAGAACACATGGCTGTAGTGATTTTAATGCATATATACCCATAGGATGACATGTTTGGATAGTTGGTCCCCATTTTGTGGTGCTGTTTAGGTAGCTTTTGGAGATATGGCATTGTTAAGGGAAGTATGTCACTGGAAGTGGACTCTGAGTTTTTTAACACTTTAAGAAAAATTGTAAATATAATAAATAGTATGTAGTAAAAACATGATGCTTAAAAAAAAAAAACATGATGCTTAACTGTTAGCACTGTGGTTGAATATACATATATGCATATAAATGTATATGTATGTGTATGTATATATGTATAATGTGTACTCACATGTGCATATATACCAAAGCCCACTTCAGATTATACTATCTGGTGTAATGACTTGTCCCCAACATCATTAGGTGTAGATCTACTCTTTCATCACTCATTAGAAAAAGGATCCAAATTATTATTGACTTATATGGATTTAAAAAGTGAACCTGCACCTATATCCTGTACTTTCTTCTCCAGAGTCTTGCCTGGTGAGTCTGCCTGATCCTACTCTCCATAAATCCTACACAATTTGCCCAGTCTAGCATAGGTCTCACACCCATTGCCACAGCCTAGTCTGCCACCCTTGATTTACATCAACCAACACCTAGGCTTCCTCTAGGACCTACCCTGATTAACCACAACTCACAGTCCACTAGCGCAGCACATTTAACCTTTCCACCCAGCCAGATCTATCCCTAAAGGGTACACATTTTACACTGGCCCCCTCCATCCACCTGACTTCATTCCACCCAAACATTTTCAAACTTCTAAGCTCAACTTACCCACATATACCTTCTTCTGCCACAATCTGCTCCATCCATATCTGACACAGAACTAAAAAAAGAATCCACATGTCCAGAATTTATCACGAAAGTACAGACAATATGCAAGTACTAAGCCAGCATCTTCCCTCCACAACTTAACAGTCCTGTAGAAGTGTTTGCCAATGAGAATTACTCAGATGAATCTCAGGACACAGAATTTAAAAGAACAATCATAAACTTTATCATTAATTTATCAAAGAATTCTAGGAGTTTAAAGAAAATACAAATAGACAGCTCAATGAAAGTCAGCAGAAAGCATTTAAGGAAACTGAATATCAGAACTCAAAGATAAAGTAGAGAATATAGACTAATAAACAAGGAGCATGAAAAATTAAAACCACATACACATAGAGAAAAGTAACATATAAGAAATGTGGAACAGCATGAAAAATATCAAACCTTCAAAGTATAGGCATAGATGAGGGAAAATAATCTCAAGTCAATGATGTAGACTAGATGTTCAACAAGATCATAGAAGAAAACTCCCCAAATGAGGAAAAGACATATTGGTGTAGATACAAGAAGTACACAGAACACCAAATAGACAAGACCAGGAATGAAAACCCTCACAGTATATCATAGTTAAAATACTAAGTATACAGAACAAAGAAAGTGTATTGAAAGCTTCAAGAGAAAAACTCAAGTCACATATAAAGGAAAACCCATCATAACAACAACTGACTTCTCAACAGAAACTTTGAAAGCCAAAACAGATAGGAACCATACATTCCAAGTACTAAAAGACAATAATGGTCAGCCTAAACTAACATGCCCATCAAACTATCAGCCATAGTGAAGGAGAAAGAAAAACTTTCCACAATAAGAACAGTATGAAAAGCTATATCCCACAAGCTGGTGGTGGTTTGAATGAGAACGGCCCCTCTAGTTTGTCAAGAATTAGTCTGTTTGGTCTGTTAGAGGAGATGTGTCACTGAGGGAGGGCTTTGAGGTTTCAAAAGCCAGCATCATTCCCAGCTAGCTCTCTCTGTGGATAAGGGTGTAAGCTCTCATCTATTACTCCAGTGTCATATCTGCCTGCCTGTTGTCATGTCCCATGCTATGATGGGCATAGATTCTTACTACCTGGAACCATGAACTCCAAACTAAATGGTTTCTATTATAATTTGACTTGATAATACAGGTTTGTCACAGTAATCAAAGGGTAGCTAAGACCGAATTTGGTACCAGGAAGTGAGCTATTAATTACTGTGACAGTCTTAGCGTGATTCTTGGGTTTTGGAGAAATGTGAAAGAGTTTTGAACTTTGGACTAGGAAAACTATGGAACACTGTATTGGATATAGGTTTAAGACAATAGAAAGTCTCTATTACATGGCTGGTGACTACACTGGATGTTCAGGATCCCAGACTACACTAGGTTTGTTAATCTAAAGGCAAAAATGGGTTGGCTCACCTCTGCCAATGAAAGGCTGAAAATGTATCTTTCAGGTCCAAGAAAGTGTACACCTGTTTCTCTGGAGGAATCAGACTCATGAGAATCAGAGGCCCCAGGTTTCTTTACAGGCAGGTGAAGTGTATTCCAGTGTAACTGGCAGTGCACAAGGATGCCTATCTCTCCAAGCCAGGCAATATGAACTACAATTTCCCTTTTTGTTTCCAGAGTCATTGAGTATTGTTTAACCTGAATGGGTATAGCTGAACTTGTTAGTTGAACAATTCTATGAACTTGGTATTTAGCCACTCCTGAAAGGTGGGGGGAGGGGGCGGTTCTACTCACACACCTGGAAATCTTTGCTATCAATGTGAGTGATGATCTGTTATCTTTTAATTGGAGGCAGAACTTTAAGCTTGGAGATATTCTTCTGACAGAGGGTAAGACACCAAAATTTTTCTGTGTATCTGTAAGTCTAACTGCATCTCATCATCAGATAAGGTGAGTATGGCTTACCATGCCATATCATAATCAGTTCACAGTTGTTAAACACATTTTAGGCTACCGTCAGCACCTGGGATCTACTTATACCTTTAAATTTTTTCTAACTTTTTAAACTTTATTCCAATATCTGGGGCTGAATGGATGACAATGGAAATCTTTTTAGCGGCTGTCTTTAATGTTTCTAAAAGAAACCTAGTAAAAATTGTTTAAAGTTCTTTTGGTCAGTGTTGGACAGAAGGGAAAATCCCTCTGTCAAGATTTTGTTGCCTGGCAGTTATCCCCCTCCCATCCCAGGGGTAGGTTTTTTGTTTTTTTAAAAAATGGTGGGTTGTATGAATTGGTTGAAAAGCAGACATAAATTTATGACAAAGGAGTAAAACTTTGTTTTTTGTTTTTGTTTTTCAGGCTCAACCATGAGAAATTTTTCTCTTCTCCAAGGCTGCTCAGAGAAGGCACAGAGCAGAGCAAATTTTTACCTGGGGGAACTATTTCCCCCTCCCTGTGCGCATTCCACTTAGATGGCAGGGGGCCTGGGATGAAAGGCCCAGCCCCTTTCCCCCTCCACGCTAGGACCAATTCTGACCTTGACAGGAGTCAAGCAACAGAAGAAGCAAGTGCTCCTGTTCTCAGGTAGGTTTTTTTTTATGGGTTTCTCTGATGATCTGGCAGAGCAAAAAGGTGGGGAGAGGGTTTCACATGAGAGAAAGTCACTGGTTAAAAAAGAGGAAAACAAAACTGACAGAAACACATAACAAGACACACACACATAGTAAAAGCAACCAGGGGTGGTGACAAACACATTCATACACCTGAACAGATAAAGGGATCAAGTGGTGTTTCACATGGATCCCAGGCACTGGATCAGCAGCCACAACTGAACTCTCATATGTGTCCATCAGAAGGTGCCTTAACCAAACTTACCTCTGGGGGTGACAGACCAAATGACTTCCTAATTTATTTCCTTTTGGGGTGGAGGTGTCTGGCCCTTCTGAAGCATTAGGCAGTTATTGATCAAAGGAAATCCTGGGGAACTGGAACATCTCAAGTTGTGCACTTTCTAGGATTCCAGTTACTACTTCACTCTTCCTCACTCCAGGGGCTCTGAGACCCCTGGTATTTCAAGGTCTGGTCTCTGAGGTCTTGGTTGTTCTTCCAGAAATACTATAGAGTATTCACCATACAAGACTGTTGGACATGAGTTTAAGCCAATAGAAAGTCCTATTAGGTGGCCAGCAACTACATTGGGTGTTCAAGATCCCAGTGAAGCCCCCAAGCCTTTCTCAGGGTGAGCTTTTAAGCACAAACACCAAGTACTGAGTTGATATACTTCAGTTAACAAGAATGGTTAGACAGAAGCAGAACTACAGATGCCAAAGTGTAAGGTTAGTACATTGAAAGACTTTTCCAGAACTCTGAACTTTGATGGTGTGGTGAAAATGGCCCCAGTATGCTCACAGAGAGTAGCACTACTAGGGAATGTGGCCTTGTTCGAGTAGGTGTGGTGATGTTGGGAGAAAAGTGTGGCTAGTGGTGGGCTCTGGGTTCTCAGATGCTCAAACCAGGCCCAGTGTGTCACAGTCTCTTTCTTCTTCCAGTGGATCCAGATGTAGAATTTTCAGCTATCTTTCCAGCACCACGTCTGCCTGCATATCACCATGCTTTCTGCCATGATGACAATGGACTAAACTTCTGAAACTGTAAGTCAGTCCCACTTAAATATTTTCCTTTCTAAGAGTTGCTGTGGTCATGATTCCTCTTCACAGAAATAGAACCCCTAACTAAGATATGTCTTTATTTTCATTTTGGCTGCAGTGCTCTCTACATACTTAGTTTTACAGCCTGGGTGGCACTTCCATCTTGGAGCCAGTTGTGTTAAGATTTGAGGGCCTACTAAGTTCTGGGACCCTGTTACTATTGTAGGCTCAGCTTAATGGGACATCCTTGCATGACAATAGTGCTAAGAGTAATGCAGACTATGGAGGCCCAGTTTAAGAATATTATTAGCACCATTAACAACTGAATTAGAAACCATCCTTGTAATTTATTGGCAAAGAATGTGGCTGCTTTCTGTGCTTCTCAAAAAAATCTGCCAGAAGCCAAACTGAAGAATTTTGGACTAATATCTTTATCAGAGGGGATTTCAAGAGAGCCTAATATTGACTCTGTCACTTAGTTGTTAATAATCATGCTTAAAGCTTACACTGCTGGTGTCAAAGCCCTTGAGGATCCATTAAGCATTTAACACTTAACATGGATGAATTTTAGTTTTGCTTTGATTTTTATTGTGATTATGCTTTGATTCTTCACTCTTGAAGTAAGAAAGTATGTAACTTCTTATTGATTATATAGGAGTTCATAATTAAGAGACCTTGAAATTTTAGAGAGACTGTGGATATTATAGAGAAACTTAAAAATTTGACAAAGAATTTTGATATTTCAAAGAGACTGGATGTTTTAAATATTTGATTTAGAAACTGTAGGACTTTTAAAAGTTGGGATGTTTTATATTGTGATTGGGGACAAATAGAATGGAAAAGTTTTTGTTCAGTAGTGGTGTGCTTTTGTGTCATGTTGACAAAGGTAAATTGTGCTGGATGTTTTTTATATAAACTTCAAACAAGCTAGAGTCATTTGAATGAGAGAACCACAATTGAGAAAATGCCCTCACCAGACTGAATTGTAAGCAACCCTGTGAGGCATTTTCTTGATTGAAGAATGATGGGAGAAGGCATAGCTCACTGTGGGCATTGTTACTTTTTGAAATGTGGTCATGGGTGTTGTAAGAAAACAGGTTTAGAAAGTCATGAGGAGCAAGCCAGTAAGCAGAGTTCCTACATGGCTTCTGCTTCAATCACTGCCTCCAAGGTTCCTGCCTTGAGTTCCTGCTTGACTTCCCTCAGTGACAGACTGTGATATCTACGTTTAGGCAAAAGGAACCCTTTACTCCATGTGGTAGTTTGAATGAAATGGCCCCCATTGGCTCCTAGGAATTGACACTATTAGGAGATGTGACTTTGTTTGGGTAGGCATGGCCTTGTGGGAAGAAATATGTCATGGGGGGGGGGCTTTGAAGTTTCAAATGCTCAGTGTCACTCTCTTCCTGTTGCCTGCTAATCCAGATGTAGAACTCCTAGCTACCTCTTCCATACCATGTCTGCCTGTGTGTCACCCTGCTTTCCACAATGATGATAATGGACTGAACCCCTGAAACAGCAAGACAGCCCCAATTAAATGTTTTCCTTTATAAGAGTTTCTATGGTTATGGTGCATCATCACAGAAATAAAACCCAAACTAAGACAGTACCCAAGTTGCTTTTGGTCATGGTGTTGTATCACAGTAATCAAAACTCAAAGAAAGGCAATTTTTTGACATTTAGTCAGCTTTGTCCACTCTTCTTCAGAGAACTGTGGGTCTGCATCAGGTCCTTTGTATTTTATGCTTGTTTAGCTTATTTTTGTAGGCTCCTAAGAGGAGTGGGTAAGTCTCTGATTCTTTTGCCTGTTCTTGGGTCTCTTTTCCTTCCATTGGGTTGCCTTGTCTAACCTTAATAGGGCTTTTGCTTTGTCTTATTGTATCCTCTTTTGTCATGTTTGGTTTTTGTCTCTTGGAGATCTGCTCTCTTCTAAAGGGAGACAAACAGGGAATGGATCTTGAGGAGAGGGGAGGTGTGGAGAGTTGGGAGGAGTGGAGTGAGGGGAAATTCTGGTCAGGCTATATTATAATGGGAGAAGAATCTACTTTCAATAAAAAAGGAAATAAATAAGAGAACACCACACTGCCAGTTTACCTAGCAGCAGAAACTTCTAACCCAGTTCAGTGTGCTACATGATTGACCTGGAATAAAAGTTCCCATAAAATATTGTGGTAAATCCCCAGTTCATTAACACTACCATAGTATATTAAAATACCACTGGGAGATTCAGTGTGTGAAAATAATAAGACCAAGTAAATAATTTTATGATATTCATAAATAAGATCCAGTTAGGGGGTTCTTGCTGAACTTTTACATGTCAGGGCCATTTTAATAGTGTTTGTGAATCTTAGTAGTAGGAAACATTCTTTAATCTACAAGTCTGTTCATATCCCACTGAGGGATATAACAAATATTGAAAAATAAATTTAAAGCTCAATGACTGAGAACAATAATTTGGCCAGGCATGGTAGCTCACACCTGACATTCTAAGAGGTGCCAGGCTTGAGTCAGAAGGATTGCTGCAAATATGAGGGTAGTCTGGGATATACAATGAGTTCTTATACAAGCTAGTGAATGAGACCCTGTCTCAGAAAGAGTAAATACCACCCCCACAAAAAAGAAAAAAATAGATAACAGAAATATGCTGGGAGGCCTATAAAAAATGGAAAAGTAAATTCTGTCAGCCACTCTGCTGAATATGTTTGACATTAATCCCAGACTGCCTTCTGGTGTTGGAGAACTTCAGTGGTGCACCTAGAAGCTCAAAGTAATATTTTTATGCAATATGAGGGCCATATGAGAACCATGAACAAGAGCCTCATTTCAAGCACACTGAAGGTGATCAGTACTTGTGATTTGTTCTCCTCTCCCATTTATAAGGGGCTGAGAGTAACCAATTGGATTTAGTATTAAGAGAACTCCATATTCTACCATACAGATATTTACATCCCTTTGTTCATTGCTACTTTAGTCATTGTAGCAAATCACTGGAATCAACCTAGTTATTGAGCAACAGATTAATGGATAATTCTTTTACATATCTACATAGGTATATGAAATCTTTTATATATCTACATATGAATATGAAATTACAAAATTTGCAGGAAAATGGATGGACGTAGAATGTATAAAATTAAGCTAGACCATACAATCTCAGAAAGAAGGAACTGTTGTTATATGTGCCCAGGCCACAAGACTCAACAGTAGGCTGGCACTCTTAAGACCCAGGGGAAAACAGAATCTAGAGTATCAGATAGCAGTGGGTACATAAGAGCAAAGAATTGCTCTGAAGTCTGCATCCTGGGCAATTTGTTTATTGTAGTAACAGACTAGTTTACATATAGCTTGAAGACAAAGAAATAAGTGAAGTACACCTCCTTTGCATACATGGGTTGGATTGAAGGCAGGCAGGCGTTATCAGTTCAAATACCAGAGTCCTCATGCAGGTGTACATGCAAAGATAGTATAGTATAATCTTATTATAAGTTGACCAGGAGTTAACATTTGCTTTACAAATGGGGAACGCATGTCATAAGATACTATTGCCTCTTTAAACCTTCACAAATCTAACATTTCAATGGGAGTCCAAATATTTTGTGCATTCTCTTGACCAAGTAGCTGCTGTGCAGTTACCAGATAAATTAAGGGTGATTGTGTGAAAACAGGCTTTCTTTCTGTAAACTTATAATCCAATCCTGAAATAATTTCATAGTTAAACTGTTCTGTATGAATCTGAATTTCTCTATAATTCATTTTAACAGGTTTTTCTAAAGCTTTTATCCTGGCACTTAAATTGACTTCTTTTTAAAATAGTAAAATAAGGATAAGGAAAGTAATAATGTGCATAATTGGTGTAATGTACATCCTATCAACATTAATCTTCTCACATAGTTGTTCCATTTTTAGACTGCCTAAAATTTTATCAAACAAAGTCCAATTTTCTTCTAATGTACTTATAATACCAATTTTTTAATGTGGAAAAATAATTTTTCTCTTTTAAGTAGTTTTTCCTTTTAAAATATCTGATATCTTAATTGATTTACCAAGGCTGCGTAGAACAGTAGAAATCCAAGGGAATTCCAAAACAGCTACCTGGCATCCATGATGGGAATCCAAAGAGAGAGAGAGAAAGAGAAAGAAAGAAAAAGTCGTAGCCACATGTTCTGGCTAAAAGCTGAAATCCAGGCACAACCTCCTGCTTGAGCTGAGTTGAGCCTGGGCTCAGGCTTCCTTAAGCTCAGATTATGTGGGTTGGCATTTCAGCCACAAGCAGCTCTAGCTGCAGTTGTGTGTAGCTGCTGCAACTACAGTTGAGTGCAGCTAGACCGGTAGCTCCGGCAGGCCTGAGTTGTTCATAACACTGGCTTTTTTGTTTTGTTTTGTTTTGTTTTGTTTTGTTTTGTTTTGTTTTGTTTTGTTTTGTTTTGTTTTGTTTTGTTTTGTTTTTTAAGCCTGAGCCACTTGAGTTGGCAATCTGGCTGCAAGTAGCTCCAGTTGCAGGTAACTGCTTGTAGCTACGGTTGGTCAGGCCTAGGGCCTAGGCCAAACTGGCTTAAGGTGGGTAGCCGAGCTACCAAGGCGGGGAGCCAGCAGGCCTCTGAGCCAAGCCAAGCAGTTTTTAATGAATTCTTACCACGTTGGGTGCCAAATGTAGATGTAACGGTCTTATTAAATAAGAAACACAGACCCAAATGCAGAGTTAAAAGCCCAAGAGGTCAGAGCAGTAGCTAAGAGCTGAGACTAAAACTGCCTTCTTATCACCTGCTGCTGCTGCTGCCGTCCTTCTCCTGAGAAAGAGGAGTTTACAGACTAGTTTACATATAGCTTGAAGACAAAGAAATAAGTGAAGTACACCTCCTTTGCATACATGGGTTGGATTGAAGGCAGGCAGGTGTTATCAGTTCAAATACTTCCTGTGTATCTGTCTTTTTATTGACCTTCTGTTCTGCCTTCTCATTGGTTGTAAACCCAACCACATGACCTCCTCATCACTGCCTATCTATACAGACCTCCAGGTCTCTATGGTTTGTATTGAGATTAAAGGCGTGTATCTCCAAACTGGCTATGTCCTTGAACACACAGATTCTGCCTGCCATGTGATTGGATCAAGGGTGTGTGGTACCACTGCCAGACTTTTGCTATGGCTTACTATTAGCTCTGACCCCCAGGCAACTTTATTTATTAACATACAAATAAAATCACATTTCAGCACAAATAAAATATCACCATATATAAGTATGAAAAAGCATTGTGAATTCCGTTATTTTGTAGGTGAACATAAAATAAATGTATGCTAGACAGAAAGGAATCATGAATGGAAAATTCATTGAAACTTCCCCTTCCCCAATACCATACCTAATGTAGGACTGCCCTTATCATTTTTCCTTTGTTATAAGAGAAGACTGCAGAATGGGTAAATTGTAAACAATACAGTATTGTTTTTCTGGGGTTCTAGAAAACAGTCCAAGATTGAACTGTACCACTAGTGAAGACCTTCTCTCTGCATCATAACATGGTAATAGCCAGAGCATAGGCAGAAAACAAGATAAAGGTAGGGAGTGAAAGGAACTAGAGCTTGGATTTATTATTTGTTTATTTTTCTTTCTTTCTTTCTTTCTTTCTTTCTTTCTTTCTTCCTTTCTATCTATCTATCTATCTATCTATCTATCTATCTATCTATCTATCTATCTATCTATGTACTGCTGGCTGTCCTGTAACTTACCACTGGGCTGGCCTAAAACTCATAGAGATATGCCTCTCTATCTCCTCCTGAGTACTGGGATTAAAGGTGTGTCCCACAATGTTAGGCAATTTAAAGGTAATCTTTTAACATGGACCCATTCCTACAGTAAGTAAGTCATTCCCACCATGAGGATAGTCATCTTTCCCTGAGAGCAGATTGTGTGGGGGACATGCCCCCACTTTTTCCCCCAGGGTATTCTTGAGCAGGGAGAAGTGGGAAATGTTTAGACAGAAATATAGAGGGAGAGAAACAGATAGAAACACAGGACAGCCTTGGGTGGGCCTGGATCATAATCCACTGGCCCCTTCTGTCTCTTCTATAAGGTCTTTAAAGGAATACCAAGAGGTGGAGTAGTGACCATGTACATGGTCAATCCTTCCCCGTATGCAGCCCTACTGTGTAAAGCAAGCTCAGATCTCACTAGGAAACTTCTGTGGACCTCAACAGCAAACTTTCTGACCTAGTCAACTATTGGTACCTCACTATCAACATTGGAATCTGGTAATTAAAATTCAACAAGTATTTGGGATAGAACATTTGAACAATAGGAAAGACAAACACTTTCCCTTTTATTGAATCCAAAGCAAAACACACCTTTTGCTTTCATTGTTTTGAGACAGCGCCATGCTGTTTATCTCAGACTAGCTATGGCACATAATTGCTCATGTTTCTCAGGTGTTGGAATCACAGTTTTGTGCAACAAAATGGGGCTTCAAATTTAATATTTTAGTTTAAAATATTAAGTTAAATAATGTAGTAAATCTTGTCAGTTCCTGGGTGAACCTACAAGCGTTCAGGGGATGAGCTCAGGGAGACAGATGCATTAATGGGGAAATGTTCTAAGTCCATGAGTATCAAGATCTAAGATTGTTTTCCCTAAACACACATAAAAGTCAAATGAACACTTCAAGTGTCTGTGTCGTCGCAGTAGATATACAGGGAAAGGGAAGGCAGAGACAAGAGAATCCTCAGAAGCTCCTAGGCCAGTGGTTCTGGAATATGCAGATGAAATACAATAAAAATACCCTGTCTCAGACTAGTGGAATGCAAGGACTTTCATTTGAGGTTCTGTACAGAGAGAGAGAGAGAAAGAGAGAGAGAGAAACATGAGCACATGAGAGAGAGAGAGAAAATGGGGGGAGGGAGGAAGAGGAGGAGTTACCCTTACTCTCACAAAGCATCACAAACAAGGAGCCCCAAATATAGGAACATTCCAGCCAGAATTTTGGAGAGATTTACAGCAGAAATGAACTGGAACAAGGAATCAGAGATCCTCTCCAAAGGCAGAAAACACTTTTGCCTTATTTCTGCATCCTCACAAAGTACAGAGACAGAGCTCTCTACTGTCATTTTCACAAAGTTCCCAGTTCAGTCCATCAGAGATATTTTTGTGAATCCAAATTACATCACCACCAAGGAGAGTCACAGGGGGCTTCTATGAAATCTTCCATGAAACACTAATGAAGTCTAGACCTGACCATGGGTTTTGTAAGGCCAACACAGAAAGTTATATGTCCCAGATTGTGGTATTTTGAATGTAATTGGCCCTTCAAATCCCAAAGGGAGTGGTACTATTTATTAGCAGTAGATGTTTCCTTGTTTGAGAAAGTATGTCACTGTGGGGGTGGGGGCTTTGAGTTTTCCTATGCTCAAGATATCATCCAGTGTCTCAGATCATTTCCTGTTGCTTGCAAGATGTAGGACCCTGTGGTGATAATCTAATTGTATTGAATTATTATTTTGATTGTATGTTAATAAATAAAGTTGTCTGGGAGTCAGAGCTATTAGAGCCATAGCAAGAGTGTGGCGGTGGTGGCACACGCCTTTAATCCCATAGATATCTGTGTGTTCAGGGTCAGAGCTATTAGAGCCATAGCAAGAGTGTGGCGGTGGTGGCACACGCCTTTAATCCCATAAGATCTCTGTGTGTTCAGGGATACAGCCAGCATTGGAGACATATGCCTTTAAGACCTAGGGGGCTGTACATTCAGACAGTGACGAGGCAGTCATGTGTTTGGGTTTACAACCAATGAGAAGGCAGAACAACATACTTTAAAAAAAACGAACCGACAGGAAGTAGGTCTCTTTTCGCGAAGCTGGGACAGCAGGAGGAAGGGTGAGATTTTAGCTCTGAGCTCTGACTTCTCGGCTCTCTCTTTTACATTGTTTCTGTGTTTCTTATTTAATAAGATGGTTGGTTACATCTACAGGACCCTGAGATAGTTTGCAAGCACTATGTCTATACCTTGCCATGCTCCCCACCATGATGATAATAGACTAGACCTCTGAACTGTAAGCAAGCCCCAATTAAATGTTTCCTTTGTTAGAGTTGCCATGGTCCTGTTGTCTCTTTACAGCAATAGAACCCTAACTAAGACACTGGACCTGGGACCTAGGACTTGTTTGTAACATCTATGTGCTTCAGATATGAGCTACTCTAATATTCCATAAATTCTTCTGCTTTTGCTGGCATTCAGGTCTGACCTTGTGCTTGGCATGTGTTAATGCTTCAAGTTGTAATTCCATTCCTGTTGGACCATCTTCCTTGGGTCTCTGTTAAGTAATTACTTCACCATCTATTCATATTGATACAAAATCCTAAACTAATCTCTGTCAGTGTGTTTTAATTTTTCTAGACCCATGACCCCATCCATTCAAAGGTCTTTATTGTTGAGGCATATTCCAAGACAAGAAACACATTCTTTAGTTTTGGTTTTGGTAAGTAATGTTCATAACATTTTTCCTATGATAACTCCATTGTCCTCCCTAACTTGTTCCTGCATTTGTCCCTGAATTCTGTACTAGGGACACAAGTTAGTGTTAGCATCAGAAGTGTATCAAAAGTCAAGTAAAGTAGAATGGGAAAATTATAACCCCAGTATTCTGGAGACTGAAACAGAAAGATCAAAATTCCAATGTAACCTGGGCTACAAAGTAAGTTCCAAAATAACCTAGGCTATACATTGGAGCCTGACTCAATGAGAAAAAATGGGGGGAGAATATTCTAGGGGCCCAGAAGCAGCTATGATCCTGACTACTTTGAAATTCACAAAAGAGGATTACAAATATTTTTGCCAGCCTCAGCTACTTAGTGTAAAAATAACATTAAAGACCTCAACATAAATCAAGTTATACTGAACCTCTTAGAAGAGAAAGTGTGAAGTAGCCTTGAATGCATTGGCACAGGAGACAACTTCTTAATTATAACACCAGTAGTATTGACACTAAGAAAAACAAATAAAAATTATAGGACCTCTTGAAACTGCAAAGCTTCTGTAAGGTACAAGACACAGTCAATAAGATAAAATGGCAGCCTACAGAATGGAAAAACCCCACATCTGACTGAGAATTGATCTCCAAAATATATAAAGAACTCAAGAACCTAAAAATCAAAATATCAAATAATCCAATTAAAAAGTGAGGGGCAGATCTAAACAGAATTCTCAACAGAAGAATCTCAAATGGCTGAAAGACATTAAAGGAAGTGTTTACCATCCTTAGCCATCAGGGAAATGCAAATCAAAATGACTCTGTGATATCATCTTATGCCAGTGAGAATGGCTAATATCAAAAACACTGATGACAGCTTATGTTGGAGAGGATGTGGAGAAAGGCGAACACTCCTCCACTGCTAATGGGAATGTAATTTTGTAAAGCCACTCTGGAAATCAGTATGGCACTATCTCAAAAAATTGGGGATCAGTCTACCTCAAGACCCAGTAATACCATTCTTGGGCATATACAAACAGATCCATACTTATTATCCTGCACAGAACTCAAGCCCAAGTAGATCAAAGACTTCAACATAAAACCAGATACATTGTTTTTGTGTACTTGTTATGTTTGAGGGGCCTCTGACAGTGGGATCAAGATCTATCCCTGGTGCATAAGCTGGCTTTCAGGAGCCCATTACCTATGGCAGGATACCTTGCTCAGCCTTGATGCAGGGGGTAGGGGCCTGGTCCTGCCTCAACCAAATGTACCAGGCTTTGCAGACTCCCCAAGGGGGCCCTTACCCTTTTGGAGGAGGGGATGGGAGGTGGATCAGGAGGAAGGATGGGGAGGAGTGGAAGGAGGGATTCAAGGGCCATCTGTGGTTGGTATGTAAAATGAATAAAAAAGTTTTTTTAATTAAAAAACCAGATAAATTGAACATGATAGAAGAGAAAGCGGGCAATAGCCTTGAATTCATTAGTACATGAGATGATTTTCTGAGCAGAAACAATTAATGGGACCTCATGAAACCGAAAATCTCCTCTAAGGCAAAGCATACCATAAACTGGACAAAGTAGTGGCCTGCAGAATGGGAAAGATTTTACCAACTCCATATTCAGTAGAGGACTAATATCCAAAATATATGAACGACTCAGGAAACTAAACATTTTTTCTCATTGAATCAGGGTCCAATATATAGCCTAGGTTATTTTGAAACTCACTTTTTTGTAGCCCAGGTTACATTGGAATTGCAGCTTTAGGAAATGTTGGATTGGAGAGTTACTCAAAGAAAAGAAGCGGGTGGAATATGGTTTTCACTTTTCTTTACTAATGACTTAGGCATCATCTACAATGTTAGTTCAGAAGTATCCTTCTGATTGTTTATGAAACATTGTCTAAACCTCATACTGCCATAACCTATTATTCTGTCTTTCATTTACCTCACAGCATTAAATTGACTGTCAGAAATTTTTAATCATCTGCAACTACAGTTGTAAAACAATGAAACACTCATTGCATAGGTGATGTGAGCAAATCTCCAGTTACAAAATGTATTGGAAGGGCATATAAGGCCTACCTAATATGCCAATTCTTCTTTGAAGTATAAAGGTGTGCATAAACACCAACCATAGAGTTTAAGACCAAGGATAATGCTTGTGAGAGATTGTAGAATTTGAAGTACTTTTCTGAGAAATCACAGGTTGGTGAGAGACAGTCAGGACATTCTGGCTCTCTTTGGAGTTTTGTGTGAAGGTAGAAGAACAGGTGACATATCTTGTCTCCTGTATCCTGATTATATGTGTTCCTCAAGTGCACAATGATCTAGCCTCTTGAATCACTCACTTTATCCCATACAGTATATGTTCTCTGACAAGTGTATGAGCTACATCTCATGTTACAGTATGCATTCCAACTGAAGATGATTTGCCATCTACTCATTATCTGCAATTATGTATATTTTTTTAATGTTTTAGAATTTTATAAGACATTCTCTTCATAATTCTCTGAATAAACTATTTTCTCCTTAGGCCTGACCTATCCCCCACCCTCCACTCCCCAGTTTACCTAGGAGATCTCTTTTATTTCTCCTTCCCAGGGAAATCCATGCATCCCCTCCTTGTAGCCTAGCCTCTCTGGTGCTGTGGATTATAGCCTGATTATCTTTTACATTACACCTAATATCTACTTATGAGTGAGGACACACCTTGTTTGTCTGTGTCCTTCCTGGGCATTTTTACTAAAAAGATTATCCATCACAGCCCTTTCCTGCCTACTCACCTTCACTGTCATAGTCATTAACTTCATCAGGTTTGTAAACCAGTGATTCTTTGCAAGGCATGAAAACTAGTTGTTTAACAGTGACTGTGAAGAGGAATAAAAACTATCTTTTTTAACAAATAGCACAAGAAGGAGGATGTAGAAAGTGTACTGGTTTGTAGCGCAGATAGTAAGTCTCAGCAGACCAAAGGCCTGCAGAAAAGAAAGAGCAGTCTTTGTTCGCAGCCCTGCACAGGATGAAGAAGAGAATGGTGCTCATCAACTGCCTTGACATTTCTCTTTGAAGAAGGAGCATGGGATGGACATGCCACAGGCTGAGTAGAAGCCATAGCATTTAAAATGATCAGGAGATAAACAAGATTGTCTGAATCCTGTTAGCTAGGCATGTCACTCTGATGTAGCAACTTTTCATAGCCACATGGAAAATTTTCTGCCATTTGGTCAGCTTTGACCACTCTTCTCAGAGAAATGCTTGGAAATGTCTTGGGAAGTCTAGACGAAACCCCATCCAAGGACTGAGGTATCTGAATGCAGAGATCCATGGCTAGGCCCCAGGTGGAGTTCCGGAAGTCTAATTATCAAGAAAGAGGAGGGTTTATATGAGCGAAAATTGTTGAGACTAAGGTTGGATAAAGCACAGGGACAAATAGCCAAACGAATGGAAGCACATGAACTATGAACCAAAGGCTGAGGGGCCTCCAACTGGATCAGGCCCTCTGAATGGGTGAGACAGTCATTTGGCTTGATCTGTTTGAGAGTCATCTAGGCAGTGGTATGGGTCCTGTGTTCATTGCATGAGTTGGCTGTTTGAAACCTGGGGCTTATGCAAGGACGCTTGGCTCAGTCTGGAAGGAGGGGACTGGACCTGCCTGGATTGTGTCTACCAGGTCGATCTCAGTCCTTGGGGGAGGCTTTGCCCTGGAGGAGGTGGGAATGGGGGGTGGGCTGAGGGGAAGGGGAAGGGGCACAGGAGGGGGGAGAACAAGGGAATCCATGGCTGATATGTAGAACTGAATGGTATTGTAAAATAAAATAAAAGGAAAAAAAAACTTGTAAATTCAGGCAGTCACTCTGTTGAACACATATGCTATTCAGCCTAGACTGACCTCACTGTTGACAGACCTCAGAAATCTACCCAAAAATATGAGATATGTCCTGTGCAATAGTAGGAATATGTGAGAGACATGAGCAATATCCTCTTCCCAAGAACTGTGGAGGTGACAATGCTAGTTTCTTATTGCGCTCTTCCATTTATGAGGGGCTGAAAAACAACAAATGCATTTACTACTAGAACACCAATCTAATTGCCTTCAAAGATGCTTTAGACAGTCAAAAATAGTGTATATGTCTGCAGAAAGATAGCCTGAGGCTTCTGGATTTCCTGTGGAGACTGTGCTAGGTGTCCCAAGTACCTCTGTTTCTACTTTCTAAGAAACCTTCCTACAATGGCTCCTGTTCACTCAGCTGTCAATTCCCAACCCCTGTTTGGTCACACCACTATGTATATCCTTTCTTGTTTATGAATATCTTCCTCAAGGCTATTTGAACAGGAATGATCAGTCTTCATGGCACTAGAAATAGGGTTATATGGAAGAACCACAAACTGATCATCTCTAGGCAGAACAACAAAGGTCCTGTGGAGGAAGACAACATGGAGGGACAGGAACAAATAGTAAGTACCTCAGGTTGGGTTGTACTCTTCTTCATTCTGTTATTACCTTTCCCCAAGAAGGTCTTTGGGAGACAAAATGTTAGAAATGACAGTGTTTCTATGAGCATGAACTTGAGTTTGTGAGAGTGGGTCCCATAGAGTGTGCCTTAAACTAAACAGAAATAATTTTGGATTTGGTAGGCATAAGTACCACATGTTCTTACCCAGATGAGGAATAAGAAAATGGATTTCATAGAAAATATGAATAAAACAGTTGTCACAAGAAGATTAGCATTGAAGAGTTCAGTAGAAGCAGGTCATATGACAAGCAGCAAGTATAGCTAGAGATAATCAACAGTTTCTTGTATTGCAGTATATTTAAGTGACTGTAGTTTATAACAACTTATGAAGAATTTTGCAAGTAAGGAGAAGACAAGCCAGGTTTAGGTTCTTGGGCCTGGAATGCAAGATAATTGGGAAGTATGTGGGAGCCCACAAAGGTTTTCTAGTTAGATCTGAGCTTGCTTTACACAGCAGGGCTGCATTAGGGAATGGCTAGACCATGTGCAAGTTCACCAGGTGTTTAGGATGGTCTACATTTGGCTGTGCTTAGGGAAGGTCTTTTGCCTCACCCCATGTCATTCCTTTAAAAAGCCCTTTAGGCTGGGTGGTGGTGGCACACCTGTTAGGAGGCAGAACCAGGCAGATCTCTGTGAGTTTGAGGTCAGGCTGGTCTACAGAGAGAGATCTAATACAGGCACCTACCTTCACAGAGAAACCCTGTCTTGAAAAAGGCAAAAAAAAAAACCTTTAGTAGAGACAAAAGGGGCTGGTGGGTTTGGACCCAGGCCTTCCCAAGGGTTTTCTATCTTTACCTCTCTATATATCCTTCTATCTACAAATTCCTCATTTCTCCCTGCTCAAGAGTACACTGGGGAAATAAGACAGATCTGTTCTCCTTCAGAAGCTCAAGCAGAAATGTCACAAGTTCAATAACTGCCTGAACTGCAGTACAATGTCAAAGCCAGTTTGACATTATAGAGTACAATGTATAATGATATCTTATCTCAAAGATGGTTTAAATGGAGCTGAGTACTTAGAGATAGAGTACTTTGCTTAGAATGTGCCCTGGCTTTGATCTCCAGTTGAAAAAAAAAATAGTAGAAGAGGGAAGTCATAAAGATTAACGCACATAGGAATAATAAATATTTATAGGAAGAGAATAATTAATTATACATATTTGATTAACACATATACTTGCATATCTATAACTATAACAGTGTATTTCAATTATATGCACTATTATGATAATGACATCTAAAATAAATCATGAGCAAAGATCACAACACATTCTGTTTATGAAACCAAGCTTCAGGTACACACCTGTACTTAAGATCCTAGTACTTAAGATGCTGAGGTAAGATGATAGAGTTTTTAACATATCCTGGGCTCCATATAAAAGTATTTTTTTAACAAAAGGAAGAGCAGACAGCTCTGTATTGAAAAGACACAAAGTGACTGTAAAAACACAGTATAATTGTGGTGAAATATTGTACACCCCAATAAAACTTATCTGGGAATCAGAGGACAGAGCCAGCCTGTAGATGAAAGTTTTCCTGCATCCTGCCCCGGCCCTGCAGTCAGGACAAATCTCTCCTACTTGTGTTCCCCAAGTAAACAAACAAAGGCTTAATATTATTTATAACTGAATGACCATTAGCTCAGGCTTATAACTGACTAACTCTTACATTTAAATTAACTCATAATTCTTACTTTTGTTTAGCCACATGGCTTGGTACCTTTTCTCAGTTCTGTCTTTTTTTCTTGCCTCCTCTGAGTCTGGCTGGTGACTCTTGACTCAGCCTTCCTCTTCCCAGAATTCTGCTTGTCTGTTTATTCCACCTATACTCCCTGCCTGGCTACTGGCCAATCAGCATTTTATTTATCAACCAATCAGAGCAACACATTCATAGCATATAGAATGACATCACCCATTATTTCCTCTTTTCTTTCTATTTAAAAAGAAGGTTTTAACTTCAACATGGTAAAGTTACTGTTAGTTATCACACAAGAATTATAGGTAAAATATCTAGTCTATTTGTATTTGGCAAAATTAAAGAAAATAGTCTATCTATCCTATATTTGTGAGTCCAGGGTTTCATGTTTAACTTATCTCTAATCATAACCAAGGAAACCCATAATTATAACTATCTAGTCTGAAGGATATAATATTACCTAAGTAAACAAAAAGAGCATTCTAAGCAACTTCCAAAAATCTAGAATGGCAGAGACAGCTGCCTGCCTGGACAGTCATCCAAAGTTCCTCTGTAAAATTGGGGCATCCATTTTTCAGCCTAAAGTCTCTCAGTCACTTCTCTCTGTGTCCTGTAGAATATCTGGCAGTTTCTTCTGCAAAGCAGGAACCTGAAGGACCATCTCACCTTGCAAAACTCAGTGGTCACCTTCCCATGGGTCTTGCATGTCTAATCGATACAACATTTTGTCAAACAGTCTAGGCAAGAACAGTTTCTTGCATAAATGGATACTTTTGCCAAAAAGAAGATAAACTCCATATGGAGTGTCTTTGATGCCCATCTTTCTCTTTGAAGTAAATCAGTGCTAACAGGGGCAGATGTGTCTCACTGTCCAGAAAGTCTAAGTTTTTAAAACATTTTAAATGCCATATTCTATAGGTCTTTGAAGTGTTTGAAGATTACCTACCTAATTGAAATATATCTATGTATACCTAGAAAACTTAACATGATTAGTTAAGTTTTGATTATCATAGATGACTAATAATCTGTGTTTTTTAATTATACATTATAATTTTAAGTGAACTGCACAAACATAATAACTTAACCAAGAGTAGAAATAAATACACATACAGTATATCAAAATTAACTTTAAATTTGTATCAATAAACTAAAATCCATAGCAATGTAAAACATTTTTAAACAAGTTGCTCTTTAAAAGTAGATTCAATGATCTATCCTTTCATCATATCATATCTATATCATATCCCCCTTTTTTCTTTAGAAAAATATTGTATTTATCATCAAGCCCCTTTAAATAAAATAAATGTTTATAAACAATATTTTAGGAATTTGGATATAGCTTCTCATACTACTTCCTGCTGGTTGAGGGTGCTGGCAATCATATGGGGATGCTGAGAAAATTAAGAATTATAGTTAGGCCCTGACGGACATAGTCTGTGAAACTGCATTGCCTGAATAATTGCTTTGAAGCCATTCTGGATGTTGAATCACCTGGGCCATGGTGTCATCAGAGACCTTTCAGGGGGTCTTGGCTGGTCAAACCATATTAACCTGGAAACAATCCATAGGTTCTCATTTTCTGTGGAAACAAAAGCAGAACCTCCTTAACAAAGCAACATAACTTTGAAGTCAAGATATTTTTAAAATATACATATCGGCTTAACTGAATAGCCTTTTGAATCAAATGTCTTTCTGCAGTTAAAAATCCCAAAGACAACACAATCCAGATTCTCTGTATAATATCCATCTTTACATGGCTTATTTTTTATATTACCTTTACTGTCTCTTTAAGGACTTTATTTTTTAAAACTTTCTATTTTTTTCTATAACTGTCTATCCTCCTTTTTCTCCATTTTCCAAGCCTGTGTACATTTTATACACATTGGAAACCATTTAGAGGTTTATTTTATCTGAATCTGTTTTATTGTGAATCTATTGCTTTAAACTGCAGGGGCTAGTATTGAAGCTGTAGCCTTGGGTGCTGACTCTGCCCACCTCAGCTTTTCAACATGGCAGTGGTAATTCAGCACCAGCTCTGGGAGGCAGTGGGTCCATGCCTCCAGCAGCATATAGCCCAAAAAACTTTTTTATTAGCAAAAGCTAAATCTACCATACAGCATACTATGCAGCTTGGAGATGCCTCTGTGTATTGCAGCAGGAATCTGCCATGTTGTGTTTTAGCCTGCATGCTCTCAACCTGCCATACTGTAGCTCAAGTCAGCAGGCCTCGGCATCTCTGTATAACAGCTTTCTCGAGAGACACAACTAGGAAGCTACTCTTGGCTCCATTTTAGCACCCCTTTTTAAAGCTTTTTCAGGTTTTGAGTAGAAATTCTTGCCCCACATTGGGTGCCATTTGTAGATGGAAGTTTTCCTGTGTCTTGCCTGGGTGCTGTGGTTGGGATGAATCTCTCCCACTTGCATACCCCAAGTAAACACACAAAGGCTTAATATTATTTATAACTGTATGACCATTAGCCCAGCCGATGCATATTACTGACTAGCTCTTACACTTAAATTAACCCATAATTCTTATTTATGTTTAGCCACATGGCTTGGCACCTTTTCTCAGTTCTGCCTTTTCATCTTGCCTCCTCTGTGTCTGGCTGGTGACTCCTGACTCAGTCTTCATCTTCCCAAAATTCTGCTTGTCTACTTATTCCACCTACACTTCCTGCCTGGTTACTGGCCAGTCAGCATTTTATTTATCAACAAATCAGAGAAACACATTCACAGCATATAGAATGACATCACCCATCACCATCTACTAGATTAAACATAGAGACCAGACAGGGATAGCACACACCCTTAATCCTATCACTTGGGAGGCAGAGGTCCCTCTGGATCTCTGTAAGCTCAAGGTCACACTGAGAACAGAGCCAGGTGGCACATGTCTTTGCTTGGAAGGGACACATACTTTAAATCCCAGGAAGTAATATGGCAGGACACAGAAAGGTATATAAGACCTGAGGAAACAGGAACTCTCTGTCTTTTTAGGCTGAGGATTTTGTGGAGGTAAGAACTACTGGCTGGCTTGCTCTGCTCTCTGTTCTTTTAGCTTTCATCCCAAAGTCTAACTCTTTTTTTTATTATAAGACCTTTTAAGTTTCATGCTGCATATAATATTTTAATTAGCTTTGTATTGTGTGTGTGCTTGTGTGTGTGTGTGTGTGTGTGTGTGTGTGTGTGTGTGTGTGTGTGTGTGTATGCGTGTATGCCCACACACTCACATGATATGTGATATATGTGGAGGTCAGAGCAAAACTTCAGAAGTCAAGTTTCTCCTTCCACCAAGTGGGTCCTCGGAGTTCAACTCTGGTTATCAGGCTTGGTAGAAAGCATCTATCAAAGTTTTTTTTTTTTTTTACAAAATAAGAATTCTTTACACCTCCTCTATCTATTTTCCTTCTTTAAAATGTATTTTCTTTTTATTTATTGTTGTTAGCATCCAGGCAGTTGGCTTTCATGCTGCTCTATTCATACATGTGCATCTTCATTCTTTTCTTCTATTTCACTTCCCATTCTCCTTTCCTAGAGTCTTTTCTTCCTCTGGGTGGTTCCTTCCTCTAGGGCATTTCCACTACTGATCCACATTCTGCTCTTAAATCTGCTAACTATGTCTTGTTAAATACAGATTTATTGTGTGAAAAACAATTCAAAATATTTATCTTTCTTTTTTTCTCATTGAAGATCCATGTTCATTTCTCAACCCATGAGAACATTTTCCTTAATTAGTAAAGAAATTTTAAGTTAATTCTTAAAATTTAAAAATATGAATTTATACAAGACCTTGTACATATATCTGGGCAAAAGCTAAAAGTTAAAACCATGTATATACATCATTAGGTATATGTTTGATTTTTTTCCCTTGGGACATAGTATGGCTATGATGACAAGGTGGCAGCAAAATGCTGGACTCAAAGGATTCTCCTGGTCATCTCAGGTACCTTAGATTAAGGCCTCTGCCAAAAAGTCCAGATCCAGGCATAATTTTTTTGTAGGCATGTTCTGATATATAGGGGTTGAGGTCAATTGATCTCCGAGTGACATTTTTCATAGGTTAAGGAAAGTGATATGTGTCTTTTTTGCTAAAGAGAGGTAGATATGCTAAGTAGAGTGTGAATTATTGAGCTATTATACCGGAAAAAAGAGAGCTGGATCCTCAACTCTACAGGTTCAACTATCACTCAGCCAAAGGAATTTGGGGTATATCAAGTTGCACTAAATGGCTCCTCAAACTAAAGTCATGGGAACATTTTAACAATTGGACATGTAGGGGTGGCAGGGGCTATCAGGACCTAACAGGAGGGGGTTCAGTTGCCTCTGAGGCAGAGGCTATTTGGTCGTACCACTGGTGGAGGAAACTTGGAGCTATATAGCTGAATTAGAGTATTGTACAGCTAAGAGGATTATTACTTCACTCAGAAAAAGTAGCACAGGAGTCTGTAAGACCTAAGAGTGTTGTATTTTTGCCTAGGTTTAGCAAGAAAATCACAGTAGCTGTTTACATCAAAGCACAATCCTAAGGGTTGAGGATCACTGAGGGCAGAGAAAGGCACGAGTATTTGGTTGGTCTAAACAAGCTCCTGAATTTTCTGCCTGCCTGCTTTTTACTTGTTCAGCGCATTCCCCAAAGGGAACCTACCTCAGACATGAAAAGATGAAGGAGGATTTAACGGGAAAAGATAAAATTCCGTGATTCAGCTATCCCTTGAAGATCAACCTACCGGAGAGGTCATTGCCCTGCAATTGCTCAGGAGTTTGGGTCTGGTAAGTGAGGTAAGAGTGGGATCTACTAGCCTAGGATTCCATGACAGGAAGTACATCACAAAGAGGGTGTGGCTCCTGAATATCCCACCTAAAGTAGTATCTTTGCTTTCCCTGGCACTGATTATTCCAGGATCTGCAGACTTTTAAAATGCATGTTCCTACATACACCCAAGCTTCACTTTTGTCCAAATCCTTATACTACCCTCTGGTATGCAGTCATTTGTCTATTTAGATTATCTATATGCTGTATCTCACCATCTCAAATACTTTCCTTCCTTTCATAAGTGGTATAGCCTGAGATGTCTGCAATAAATTAATAACATACATAGTTCATATAAAGGAATTATTAAAGTTGAAAACAATCCTGCATATGCTTTGTTCTCAAAATATCCAAGAACTTGAAGATGTTTACTGTTTAACTTACAATATTCTTTCTTTTCGTTTTTCTTTCTTTCTTTTTTTATGTTGTTTGTTTTTTGTTTTTTGTTTCTCTGTGTAGTCTTGGCTGTTCCGGAACTTTCTCTGTAGACCAGGCTGGCCTCAAACTCAGAGATGTACCTGCCTCTGTCTCCTGAGTACTGGAATTAAAGGCATGCATCACCATTGCCTGACTTAATTTATAATATTCTTATCCATTACACTAAAAGGCTGTGCAAGTGACTAGAGTACCCTGGCGTTTCTCAATAACCTGTTAGAAAGTCTTCTCTTCTAGTAACCCCACATGTTTCCAATATTCCCTGAACCACTGCCCTTTGGGTTTTCCAACTAGAGTGCTGTTCTGTCTATATAACTCCTTCAGAACAACAGAAATCTGTCTTCTAGAAAGGAGAGAGTGCACCACCCTTGGTTCCAGCACCAAGCATTTCTCTTCATCTTCTTCCTGAGTTTTATAACTTTTTTTTTATGTATGTACTATTATTACATAATGCCTAGTGTAAAACTGTAACAAGAATCTTAAAAGGTCTTATTAATAAAAACACTCAGGAGCCATATATTGGAGTGAATGCTAAAAGATCAGAAAAGCAGAACAAGCCACAGCTAACCTCACCTTGCCAACTTCTCAGCCAATCCTGTTTCCTCAAACTAGGAAGGCTCTGAGTCCTCATCCATATGGATCTCAGCTGAACTGCTGCTAAAAGACTAAAAGCTTAAAAAGCCTAAAAGCCTCTACTTCCTGGTCCTCACGCCCATGTATAACTTTCTGCTTCCTGCCATCACTTCCTGGGATTAAAGATATGTGTCACCATGCCTGGCTGTTTCCAGTGTGACCTTAAACTCACAGAGATCCTGATGGATCTCTGCCTCCAGAAGGCTAGGATTAAAGGTGTGTGCTACCACTACCTGACCTCTATGTTTAAAATAGTGACATTTTGTTCTCTAACCCCCAGATAAGTTTATTGAGGGCACAATACTTCTACCATGGTTAAACTATTGATAATTGAAAGCAATATGTTAAAAGTTAGTAAACAGACCTAAGATTCATCCGAAATTGAATTTATTCTAGGGACTGTGCTTAGGTATTATTCTGAAATTTCTTTATACTCTCATTTTTCTTCCTTTTTTCATATTTAGAAACAAGGTCTCATTGTATAGTCCTATCTTGGCTGGCTTCCTTGACCATGATTTCCTCACAATTGCAGAGGTCCACCTACCTCTGCCTCCTGAGTGATGGGACTAATGGTATTTGCCACCATGTCTAGCACATTTCCATGTTGCTTTAACACTTTTGATCAGCTGGATGAATGAATTCATCTCAAATCTATGATGTATGTGGCCTACTAAGATGCTATAGGAGTTAAGATTGGGTCCTAGCATCAGGCTAGATGTAGGGTGGAGGCAGAGATGAGGCCTTTGGTAGTGAGGAGCAGGGGAGCTGAAAGCAGGCACCAGAGCCTAGCAGAGCAGCAGCAACCATGGCTGTGTTCCAGAAGCTATTCATGGCTGAAGAGGGTAAGGCTATGAATGGTGGCCAAACATTGCAGGAGGCCATCCAGTGGCTTTGAGACATGGGGGAGATGCTAAGCAAGAGCAGAAGTTCCTGGAGAAGATCCTAGAGAAGATTGAGCAGGAGCTGAAGGCTTCCAAGAAGCACCACACCAAAATTAAGCATGTGGCCCTGCAGGCTCTGAAGTATAAGAAGAGGTATGAGAAGCAGCTGACACAGATCAATGGCTCCCTGTCTTCCAGTGGGAGGCCCTTGAGAATGCCAATACCAACACTGAGTTGCTCTACTGCAAAGGCCATGAAGGCTGCCGACAACAACATAGATAACAATAAAGTGGACAAATGAATGCAAGGGCATTCCTGACCAGCAAGAACTTGCAGAGATTTACACAGCTATTTATAAACCTGTAGGTTTTGGGGGAGAGTTTGACCAGGACAAGTTCATGGCAGAGTTAGAGGAACTTGAACAGGAGGAGCCAGATAATAATTTTCTGGTGATCGGTGGGCTGGAAATAGCATCTCTACCAAACGTCTTCTCTGTAGCCCTACTGTCAAAGCCCACCAAAAAAGAAGAGGAAGGCAATGACATGAAGGAATTGGAGAACTTGGCTGGTTCTATGTAACTGCTCTAGCATAGGCTGACATTTTGTACAGAGCAGGCAGGACTCAATACAGGCAGTCCCCATCACTGGACTCCCACCCAAAGCAGTAAGCTATATTACTGCTCACCCTACATAGCATGATCTGCACCCAGAAATGGGCAGGGGAAAGGCTGGGTGAATGAAAAGTACCTATTGTTTATAATATTAAATTTCTGTAAGTTTATCTTACCTAATCCCTTATAATAACCCACAATTTCAGCTGGCTGCTATAAGTTATTACCACAAACTTTTAGCATTAAATAAAAGAAAATTACCTCTCAGTGTTCTGGGGATCAGAAGGGTGAAATAAGCTTCAATGGATTCAAGCCTACTTCTTGTCCATGCTCTTCTAGGTTCTCTAGGAAACAATGTGTTTCCCATGTCTTCAAGCTGCTGATGGTGCCTGCACTTGTGCCTTCTGGATGCATAACTCTACTCTTTGCATCTATGGTAATATTGGCTGCTTTTCCTCTGTTCGAACCCAGACAAACAGAATAGGTTCATTAATCACATCAGCAAAAGCCCATTCCATAAAAGGAGGTATTTACAGGATCCAGAAATTATGGCATAAAATATGTTAAAATTTAGTACCCATTTTTCTATATAGTATATCTAAAGAGTAAGTCAAAACCTTGTTGTAACATTTTAGAGTTACTGTGGTGGGAAAGAGTAAGTGGAATTATTTTATACCACAAGATAAGAAAGCAGTTAGTCCAGCCTTGTGGGAAAAATGTGTGATTTGACATCAGAAACTCTTGAATTCATGTCCCAAATCCTATATGCATTGACTTAACAATCAGAGAAATGCAATCAATTTTCTAAAAATTAATTTTTCTCTACTATGAGAATACCAGAGAAAACAGATAACAAAGGCACTGTACTTTTAAAACAAAAACAACTAAGCTTTAAAAAAATACTCTTATTTATTCATTGAAAAATTTTGTACATATACATTTTTTCATATTCTAGTAGCCACACTTGTCTTCTCTCCTTATGCTACACTTTCAGCGTCTCTTCTCTTATACCCCTTGAAATTTCAGAACTAAAGGCCTGCTAAGGGGTGCTCACTCCTTCCCACAGACTGCTGGGTGCTCCAATCAGTTTCTTTTTTCTTTCTTTCTTTTTTTGTGTTTTGAGATAGGGTTTTCTCTGCACAGACTTGGTTGTCCTGGAACTCACTCTGTAGACTAGGCTGCCCTTGAACTCAGAGATTCGCCTGCCTCTGCCTCCCAAGTGCTTGTGATTAAAGGTATGGAGCTGGCACTAATCAGTTTCTGTGTGTAGATTTTCTAGAGTAATAATCCATAGTCAAAACTATCTTCTCATCACCCCTTAAAGAGAATCATGCCTGTGTCTGAAGATGGTAGGGACCTTCACTGGGGAATATGCAAGTTAAATAGCAACAATGAATTTGTTTGTACAATCAACAACAGTTAACACTGAATTTACAATGGTGCCTGAACTGCAGAGAATAAGTACCTGCAGAGTGCTCAGCCACAAATGGGACATCTACATCACACTCCCTCCTCCCAAGGCTCAGAAGCCATCACAGAATTGGCAGCAGAATGACTGTAAAATGTCAGAGAAGACCTGAGTGAAATTATATCTTCTAGACATGCAGGACTGATGTAGTCCTGAACTCATAACAGTTTTTATTATCTCCATAAGACCTGAATAGGACTAAGCCAGTCAATATTCCAGATGAGCAGCAAAATGACAGTTGATGGTCTCTGAAGGACAGAAGGTCATATTTATTTAAGGGTTTGGTTCCTTTGGGGTTGATCATTATCTACCAAGCAGACATGCACTCATCAGAACATGAGCAGCACAAATTGGAATCACAAAGAGAGCATGAAGTCAAGTGTAGGTGAGATTAAAATCTGTCCAGAATTTAAGGTATGAGCCTATTACTTTACATAACACTATATTATCAAACATGGAGAAATAGAGCTGGTGCTCATCTAGAATTTTCACCACTACCAACTAGCATTCATAGTGCTAGAGTGCTGGAATAGACTATACAGTAGACTGGAGGAAAAAAAGTGTAATCATCCTCACCCAGACAGCTACAATAGCAACACACCTAAAAAAGATATGCCAACTGATACAACAGTGTGGCATAAATGTTATTGGGTTAACCAATCATTTTTTGGTTGGATTTGAGGCTTGCTCCATTAGATGTAACCTACAATGACACTGTTAATGGGCTCTGTTCAAGCCCTTTGAGGTTCCTGCACACTATAAGTTGCTGCCTTTATCTTCCTATTACCACAAGTCCCAAAGGGATTGTTACAGTTTCTGAACCAGAGGACCATTTTAACAGAAAAGGCCTGAAAGTAAGACCATGTGTTGTCTAATTATGGCAAAGATGTGAGGTCTTTCAACATACAAGCTGGAAATATCTTCCATTACTTTACTACCTCCACCTGGGGAGGGACCTTTGTCTACATTGTCACTTGAAAATCTCTTTGGCATATAGGACAGTGATCAGCACATAATTCTTGTTCATTGGGTGTTTGCTTGTTGTATAAGTGTCACCTTTATTCATCAATTTGTTTTTCAAGAATTAGTTATTTATGACTCACAAATAAATAAGTGTTCTCAAGAATGAGAGGAAGCAATAACTAGGAAACTTTGAAAAGCATGTGTTAGGTATCATTGATTTGAGGGTCAGTGAAGGATGGACATTTCCTCCGTGCTGTGTGTGTTTACTAGTAAATCCAGTGAAAGAGACTAACACAGATATCTTTCTAGTGGATCAATGCAAGTAACAGTTGTTCATAGTCATTACTCACTCATCTCTCTGTCTCTGTCTGTCTGTCTGTCTGTCTGTCTGTCTCTCTCTCTCTCTCTTTCTCTCTCTCCCCCCCCCCTGCCAGGATTGTAGGGGTTGTCGGCATGTGTCAATGTGAAAAGCACATGCTGCTTTTCAAGACAACCTGATTTGGGTTCCCAGCACCCACACTGGGCATCTCACATTTGCTTAGAACTCCATCTCTGGGAGATCAAACACTCTCATTTGACCTACACATGTACCCACACCCATGTGGAATACATATGCACAGGCACACAAAAACACACCCATGAATGAAAATTAATAATTCTTAAGAAAACAGAGAAGTATGTTTGAGAGTGTGCTAGGTACAGAGCAAAAATATCGAGGCTTAACTCCTCACTGTGGGAAATTTTCCTTTCATTTGTTTCTTATTTGGTTGGTTTTCAATATATTTTTTCCTTACATTATATATCCTGATTATGGTTTCCCCTCCCTCTACTCCTCCCAGTAAACCCACACCTATCCTCTCATCTGGATGCAATCCTTTTCTGTCTCTCATTCTAAAACAATAGACTTCTAAGGAATAATAATAAAATAAAATAAGAGAAAACAAAAACTTATACATCAGAGTTAGATCAGACAAACAGAAGGAAAAGAGCCCAAGAGAAGGCACAAGAATCAGAGACTCATTCATTCACATAATCAGGAATCCCATTAAAATACTGAAATGGAAGCTATAATATACACACAGAGAACTTTGTGTAGACTGTGCATGCTGCCTCTTTCTGTGAATTCATATGAGCATTGATCATGGTGAAATAGAGAGCCTTGATTCCTTGGTGTCCTCGAACCCCTCTTGGTCTTTTACTCTTTTTTATTTAATATTTAACTCATTTTACATGCCAACCACAGATCCCCCTCTCATCTCTCCTCCCTCTCCCCACCAGCCTTCTACCCAACCCATCCCCCTTCCCCTCCTCAAAAGGTAAGTCCTCCCATGGGGAGTTAGCAAAGCCTGGTATACTCAGTTGAGGCAGGACCAAGCCCCTCCCCAGTGTGTCAAGGCTGAGCAAAGCATTTGACCATAGGTAATAGGCTGGCTCTAGAATGCCAGCTCATGCACCAGGGATAAGTCCTGATCCCATGTCAGGGGCCCCCTCAAATAGACCAAGCTATACAACTGTCTCTCATATGCAGAAGGCCTGGTCTGGTCCCATGTAGGTTCCACAGCTGTGGGTCTAAAGTTCATGAGTTCCTACAAACTTGGTTCAGTTGTCTCTGTAAATATCCTCACCATGATCATGACCTCCCTTGCTCATATAATCCCTCTTTCCTCTTTTTGACTGGACTCCTGGAGCTCGGCCTGGTGCTTGGTTGTAGATCTCTGCATCTGCTTCCATCAGTTACTGGATGAAGGCTCTATGATGACAGAGTAATTCGCCAATCTGATTACGCACCCTCTCCATTATTGCTAGTAGTCTAATCTGGGTTTACAAGTAGGTATTGAGAAGTTTTCCACCTATGTTTGTAAGAGAAATTGGTCTGAAATTCTCCTTATTCATATGGTTTGGCTATCAGGGTAATGAAGACCTCATAAAATGAATTTGGTAATGTAATTTCTGTTTCTATTTTGTGGAATAATTTGAGGAGTATTGGCATTAACTCTTTCTTGAAAATATTCTAGAATTATATACTAAAACCATGTGGTCCTGGATGATCTTTTGGTCAGGTCGTTGTAGATTCCTGGGAATTTCCCTAGCAACAGGTTTTTCCATCATCCCATAATGTCTCCCTCTATCAAGATATCTTTTTCATTGCTCTCCCACTCTGTCCCTCCCCCAGCTTGACCATCCCATTGCCTCATGTTCTCACCTTCCAACCCCCTCTGCTCTATTGACCTCCCTTGTCCTCAATTTACTCATGTATTCTTATTTTTAATTGTATTATTTGTTTTCTTCATATCTAAAGGTTTGAGTTTTATGTATTTTTTGGATATTAGCCCTCTAGAGGATGTGGAGTTAGGAAATTACTTTCCCATGTTATAGGCCAACACTTTGTGTAAATGACTGTGTACTTTGACATGTAGAAGATTCTCAGTTCCATGAGGTCCCATTCATGAATTTTTGATCCTTAGTTCCTGAGTGTTATGTGCAGAAAATTTTCCTTAGGTTCAGTTATGTATACTATCATATCATCTACACATAACAATACTTTGAATTTTTCTTTCTGATTTGTTTCTCTTGATCTCCATCAGTTCTCTTATTGATCTAGCTAAGCCTTCAAGTATTATATTGAATAGATATGGAAAGAGTGGACATCCTTGTCTTGTTACTTATTTTAATGGAATTGCTTTGAGTTTCTCTCTCTTTAATTTGATGTTGGCTATAGACTTGCTGTAATTGCAATGTAATGTAATTAGTATGTCCTTTGTATTCTTAAACTCTCTAGGACTTTTATCGTGAATGGGTGTTGGATTTTGTAAAAGGCCTTTTCTGCATTTTTCTTTTAGTTTGTTTCTACAGCAAATTGCATTTATTGAATTGAACAATCCCTGCATCTCTTGGATGAAGCCTACCTTCTCATTGAAGTTTTCTTGGATTTGGTTCACAAGTATTTATTGATAAGTTTTGCACCTATGTTCACAAGGGAAATTGTTCTATAATTATCATTCTTTATATGGTTTGGGTATAAGGGTAATGATGACCTCATAAAGTCAATTTGACAATGTAACTTCTGTTTCTATTTTGTGGAATAATTTGAGGAGTATTGGCATTAACTGTAGCTAGAGTTTTCCTGTCTTGCCCACAGTCAGGACAAATCTTTGTCACCCACCAGTCCCACAGCCGCTCAGACCCAACCAAGTAAACACAGAGACTTATATTGCTTACAAACTGTATGGCCATGGCAGGCTTCTTGCTAACTGTTCTTATAGCTTAAATTAATCCATTTCCATAAATCTATACCTTGCCACGTGGCTGGTGGCTTACTGGTGTCTTCACATGCTGCTGGTCATGGTGGTGGCTGGCAGTGTCTCTCTGCCTCAGCCTTCCGCTTCCCAGAATTCTCCTCTCTCATTGTCCCACCTACTTCCTGCCTGGCCACTGGCCAGTCAGTGTTTTATTTATTGACCAATCAGAGCAATTTGACATACAGACCATCCCACAGCAATTAACTCTTTTTTGAAATTCTTCTAGAATTATATAATGAAACCATCTGGTCCTGGATGAACTTTTGGTCAGGTGATTATAATTACTGGTTCTATTTCTATGGTCACTATAAGTCTCTTTAAATTGCTTATTGTATCTTCATTTAGAAATTGCTTATTGTATCTTCATTTAGCCTGGTAAGTGATATATGTGAGATCAAAAATAAGACCAAAATGCTTTCATCTTAAAAATAAGGCCTAAGATGTCTCCATTTTTAGGTATAGGCTTTGAGTTACTGGAACAGGCCTTGAAAATACTGAAACCAGTCAATGCAGATTCTGGAAATTAGAAAAGTGCAAAGTACAGAGTCACAAGGTAGCCATTTCACAAGGTATTCTTTAGGTAATGACTCTTTGACCATGGAATGTTCCAACCCTGGTCTCCAGGGTAACTGTTTAACCATGGAGTGTCCCAACCCCAGTCTCCATGGTAATTGCTTAGCCACAAAGATGTCCTCACCCAATGGCAGCTGATGAGGAATGGTGACGAGCATCCACCCCCTTTAGATGTAAGATTAAGCCTTGATTTCTGAGAAATTCCTAGACCCAAGCCAATCAGAAATGTACATGTATAGAAACCTCTTACTATTGTAATTTTGTGGTTTTTGCCTTTAAAAGCTGTGCACAATTCAGGCTGGGCACTTCCTCCAGCCTCCACTGCATTGGGTGTGTTTTATGAATTCCCTGCCTAGGCTTGTATTGCTCATGGATATCCCGAATTAAAACCTTGCTTTTGCATTTCAGTATGCTCGTCTTCAGTGGTCTCTCTGGGGGTCATGATCTGGGTGCAACAGTATATATGAAGAAAATCATTCATTTCTTTTAGAATTGCCAATTTGATGGAATACAAGCTTTTAAAATATGTCCTAATGATTCTCTGGATTTCTTCAGAGAAATCCAGAACATTTTTCCCCCTTTTTTATGTCTAATTTTATGTCCCCCCCTCCTTTCTAATTTTGTTAATTTGAACATTCTCTTTCTACTTTTTAGTGAATTTGGAAACAAATTCCATTATCCCATAATGTCTCCCTCTATCAAGATATCAATGATGGATTCACAACACGCCCCCACGGTTGGGCATGTTTGCCCATGCCCGGCGGACCTAGATATTTCCGCCTAGCCAGTTCCAGGTCAAAATAGCCATTTCCAGGTCAAGGCATCTTGCATGACCAGGACCCTGTGGCCTTGCATGGTTGCATAAGAGTGTGCAATGCAACCATGTGATCTGCACATGCGTGGAGTAGCTACATCAACCTGTTGTACACATGCGCCCCCCAGACTTTATAAGCCGGCGCCATATTTCCGGCTTCTCTCTCCTTCTTCCTTCTTCCTCTTCTCCACATATGTGTCTCTTCTGCAGGCCTGAGCATTTGTCTGTCCTTTTCTCTCACCTTAATAAAACTCTTGTTAGTGGATTCTGTCGTGTTCCATGACATTTCCTCCCAGAGTAAGAGCATTAAATAACTAACAATCAATCTTATTGATTTTTCTCAAAGAACCAACTCTTTCCTCCATTGATTCTTTCTGTTGTTTTATTGGTGGTGGTGGCAATGGTTGACTTCTATTCCATTTTATTGATTTCAGCCCTGAGTTTGGTTATTTCTTCCTCTCTGTTCCTTTGGCATGTGTATTGTGGACCAAGAGAGACCAGCTTCCATGATCTGCTCAGGGTAATGGAAGGAATGCCTCTGAGTATTGAGGGATAGAAAACTTTTTTTATATGAGGATAATTAGGAACAAGTTTTAGTCTATCTATCACACTCATTCTCTCATATTCACTTATTCTCTCACCCATTCATTTCCTCACACTTCTCTCATGCTTCTTCATCTCTCACCCAACACAAATACACACACACACACACACACACACACACACACACACACACACACACACAAACTTCACTCACATTCTGCAGCAGATCTTGTCATGAAGTGCCACAGCACAGGTGTGTGGGTTCACATGGATCTGTGGAAAGAAGACTCAGAGGCATCTTAAGAATGAATTTAGCCATCAAGGCTACAGGGGGATCCAGACTCTAAGGGCTGGAGACTGTAAGGACTGATCCTTTTCCCTTCACCCAGGGCATTTTTATTTTCCTCAATTTACAGTTTAGTCAGTTGATTACCATATGCTCAAAAGAACCTGAAAGAGCTACCAAAAATACAATGCCTAGTGAAAATTTCTTGATTTATCAGGTACCATGATTTGCCTGGTTTCCTGATCCAAGTTTTGCATAGGCCTTTGTATCCTTGGGAGATTCTGAGACAAGATTCACAAAGGATGACAAGAGAGACAAAAAGTATCAGTTAAACAAAAGATGGATTAGGGCTAGGAGCTACTCTCTGGAGCCAGGCCAGGAGTAGCTCAGTAGGAATGCAGCCACATCATTCTACATATCCAGTAAACAATTGTCTGAAACTTGAGCAGTCAGGGTACACACAGAAAGGGAGCTACTGTAAGGACTATATCTTGAAGTAAACAGTCTGGCTTTGATTTAGCAATAAACAGCACCTGGGAATTAATCTTTGTAGAGGCAGCTAGTCTATAATGGACTTGTTCTAAGGTCTTTGCAAAATGTATGAAATTCTGTCTTTGAGAGTGAGAATACTGCTACTTTCCTGTGTCAGTAAAGAAGAATATTCTGGTAATATTTCTGTTCATCAGAATTATACAGCTTAAACAGAAATCCACTGCTAAATGTGTGCCCAGAGATATAAAACACACTACCAAAAGGCTGTGGAAAGCACCCCACAGCTGTTCTTATAGGGAGGTATAATGGTGGCACATGAGAAAGTTACACAGAAAACAACAGATTTCCACAGCCAGTGACCCTACGGCTTTGCCAGGTAGTGCTCCCCATCAGAAAGAGATATACATCTGGTTGGTTGACTTGTCAAACATCAGTTGTCACCTGCTATACCCAAAGCCCTCAACATGTGATTGTCTTCTGTTTTTCTTCTAGAGATTTCAGGTGTGCTGTTAAGTGACTAGTATAAGATCTCCTCATTTGTTTTTTATGTACTAGTGCAATGAACTTGCCTCAGAACAGCTTTTATTGTGTCCCATGAATTTGGTTATATTGTATATTCATTTCTATTCAATTCTCAAAAGTCATTCATTTCTTAATGACTTAATTTCTTAATTTCTGTCTTGACCCATTTTTCATTCAGTAGAGTTAAGTTTCTAAGAGTTTGTAAACTTTCTGTTGTTTCTGTTGTTGGTATCCACCTTTAATCTGTGGTGGTCTGAGAGGATTCAGGATATTATTTCAATATTCTTGTATATTATTGAAACTTGCCTTATTTCTGAGTATGTGGTCAATTTTGGAGAAAGTGCTATGAGGTGCTAAGAGATGTTGCGGTAGCGCCTGCGCTACCACTACCCATTCACCATGTCCGAGGGAGGGGCTGTGCATTAAAAAATAGAGACAAGAAACAGAAAGTCATTCACCACAGCAGAATGCCAAATGCCGTTTATTGAAAGAGGGAGGAAACCTTAAATACAGGCTTACAGCACAATGGAGGAACTCCAGAGGGCAGAAGTTCCCTACCAAATGTTCTACATTCTTGCATCTAAGCTGTTTACACCAAATTCAGGATATATAAACAAAGAACCTCCAGTAAGCATTCAGTAAGAAGGAAACTGGCAGGGAATCAGCATAGGGAGGACATCTGGTCAAAGTCGGCAAGCAAGCAACAGTTTACTCAATATGGGAAGGCCAGGGCCCTACAAAGAGAAAGGTATATTCTTTTGTGTTTGGGTGAAATGTTTTGTAAATATCTGTTAGGTCCATTTGGTTTATAGTATCAGTTTCTTCTAGCATCTCTCTGTTTTGTTTTTGTCTGGAGACCTACCTGTCTATTGGCAATAGTTGGGTATTTGAGTCTCCTATGCTCAGTACATGAATGTCCTCCATATTTCATTAATCTGTAGTCATGTTTCTTTAACAAACTTGGGTGCTCTTGCCTTTGGTGCATAGATGTTTTGAATTTCTATGTCCTCTTGATGGATTTTTTCACTGACAATTATTTAGTGTCCTAACCTATCTCTTCTGATTAGTTTTGTTTTCATGTCTGTTTTATCAGATATTAAAATGGCTATATCAGCTTGCTTCTTAAGTCTATTTGTTTGGAATATCTTTTTCCATCCTTTTATCTTGAGGAGGTGTATATCCTTGATGTTAAGGTGTGTTTTTAGATGCAGCAGAAGGATGGGTCCTGTTTTTGCATCCATTTTGTTGATCCGTGTCTTTGTATTGGGGAATTGAGATCATTGGTGTTGAGAGATATGAAAGAGCAATGTTTGTTGATTACTGTAATTTTGTTGTTTGTGGGTGGGTAGGGGTGGTGTGTGTGTGTGTGTGTGTGTGTGTGTGTGTGTGTGTGTGTGTGTGTGTGTGCTTCCCCTCATTTGATATGCTGGTCTGAGATTATTTATTCCCTGTGTTTCTAAAAATTAAACTCCTTAGGTTAGAGTTTATTTTAGTTTAGGGATACAGTTATAGATAAATATTGCTTAAATTTGGTTTTACCATAGAATGCCTTAACTTTTCTACCTATTGTGATTAAAAATTTTGCTGGGTATAGTTGTCTGGACTGGCATCTGTGTTCTCTTAGAGTCTACAGCACATCTGCCCAGATTCTTTTCGACTTTATAGTCTACATTGAGAAGTCAAATACAATTCTAATAAATCTTCCTTTATATGTTACTCAGTCTTTTCCCCTTTCTGCTTTTAATATTCTCTGTTCTGTACATTTAGTATTTTTATTATTATTTGTTATGGGAGAATTCTTTTCTGATTCAGTCTATTTGGTGTTCTGTATGCTTCTTCAAATTTGACAGACATCTTCTTTAGTCTAGGGAAATTTTCTCTTATGATTTTCTCAAAAGTATTTTCTGTGCCTTTGACTTGTGTTTCTTCTCCTTCCTCTATTTATGTTACTATTAGATTTGGTCTTTTCATAATATCCCAGATTTCCTGGATGTGTTGTACCTGTTTGTTTGGTTTTTTATTTAGCATTTTCTTTGACCAAGGCATCAGTTTATTCTATCATGCTGTCAATGCCTGAAATTCTGTCTTTCATGTCTTATATTCTGTTGATTGTGCTTGCCTTTGAGCTTCCTATTCAAGTTCCTTAATTTTTCATTTCTAAGTTTCCCCTAGTTTGGATTTCCTTTATTGATTCTATTTCCACTTGCAAACTTTGAACTGCTTTGTTCATTTTCTTCTACTGTCAGTGCTGTGGGATGGTCTGTATGTCAAATTGCTCTGATTGGTCAATAAATAAAACACTGATTGGCCAGTGGCCAGACAGGAAGTAGGCGGGACAAGGAGAGAGGAGAATTCTGGGAAGCAGAAGGCTGAGGCAGAGAGACACTGCCAGCTGCCACCATGACAAGCCGCATGTGAAGACACCGGTAAGCCACAAGCCATGTAGCAAGGTATAGATTTATGGAAATGGATTAATTTAAGCTATAAGAATAGTTAGCAAGAAGCCTGCCATGGCCATACAGTTTGTAAGCAATATAAGTCTCTGTGTTTACTTGGTTGGGTCTGAGTGGCTGTGGGACTGGTGGGTGACAGAGATTTGTCCTGAATGTGGGCAAGGCAGGAAAACTCTAGCTACAGTCTTTCTGTATTTTCATAGATTTCTTTAAGGTATTTATTCATGTCCTCTGTAATGACCTCTATCATATTCATAAAGGCTAGTTTAAGGTCTTTTCCTTGTGCTTCAGCTATGTGGGAATACTCAGGGCCTGCTGTGGTAGGATTGCATGACTCTACTGGAGATCTTTTGTCCTGGCTGTTATTGTGATTTTACATTTGTGTCTAGGCACCTGGGATTAGGTGGATTGTAATTCACCTATACCTAGGTGCCTATATCTGGTCTAGACGTTTTTTAGGTATGTCTTTTCTTTCTTGGTTTCTGCTTCCTCTCTGTTTCTTGGGAGAGTATAGTGGCTGTGTGTTGCTTGGTAGGAAATTGCCCCACCTGCAGGGCTTCTCGACCACCCTAAGGAGGGAATGTAGGAACAGGAGATACAAAGGAAAAGATACCAAGTCTAGATTCTGATCAAGGTGCCACTTTATTTCCTTCCACAAAGGTTTATATAGTTCCGCAGGGTGGGGGGAGCAAGAAGCTGTCATCTGCATAAGATGGGGCAAGCTAACAGGATGTTTGTATAGGATGTTTACAGGGTGAGAGGGTCAAGGGCTCTGACTCAATGTCCTGTTGCTAGGCAACCTGACTGTAAGATGATCTAGTTTCCTGTCTTATGGAGGGGGGGGTCTGTATTTTCCCACTAACTAGAGATTCTGTCCTTGTCCCTGACAGGAAATTTTTCTGGAGTCCTGATAGGTGTAGGTACTCGGGATTTCAGGGGAAAAATGTGTTTGGGGGGTGTTGGAGCTGGCACTTAAGAATGGGGATGGGTTGAAACCAGGGCTGAGAGATTAAGGTAGAATTGCCAAATTAGGGCTGGTTCAGAAGAAAAGTGTTCATCTCCATTGTATCAGAGAAGCAGGATGTTCTTCTTACCCACATGACTATTAGTCTTCTCCATGCTCTATTGTGATATCCTGGCTTATAGAGGCTTACTTTAGAAAAGCACCAATACTGTCCAGAGGCCATTTTAACTTTGAGCTTCTGCCTCACACATTGTCATATATATAATCTTTTCTCCTAATAGTACATTTTCCTATAAATATTCTATTTAGCACTTTTTGTGAAAGAGATGTTGTATGTAACACACTAAGAAGAAAAAACACATTTCAAGTTATCTTGTGAAGGTAATTATGTGAGAAACTCTCAGGTTGTGAGGCCATTTGAACTTACTGGAAATCCTTAAAGAGCTTATTAATGGTGATGCTTTAATTACATCCTTTGGAGTAATGATGTAGAAGACTTGCTCTGTGCCACATGGTTTTTTGATGAATGGCAAATTAGAATGTGATTGTTAAATCCTGTTCTAACCTCAGAGATGTGCTAGTAGTTTTTTACATCCTGTTTTTGTGCAAAGCCCATGATGCACTCTCAGACCACATGATAGAACAGAATCAGGAAAGCCAGTGAGTGTTTCCCCATTGGGTTCTCTCACATGTTGCCATCTCACTGTGTCTCTGAGACACACTTGCTTTCCCTTGGGTGTATAGCCATCTCTGAGCCCTTACTGGTTGCATGCTTGTAGCACAAATCTTAGAAGGTCTTATTAATAAGATCAAACCTGAAGCCAGGTTTTGGGGGGTGAATGCTGGGAGATCAGAAAAGCAGAACAAGCCACAGCTACCTCACCTCGCCAGTTCCTCCGCTAATCCTGTTTCCTCAGACTGGAAGCCTTTGAGTCCTTATCCAAATGAATCTCAGCTGAACTGCTTCTTGAAAGCCTGAATGCTTAACCAGCCTAGTTCCTGGTTTTCACACCTTATATACCTTTCTGCTTTCTGTCCTCACTTCCTGGGATTAAAGGCTCACTTTCTGGGTTTAAAGGCATGTATCACCATGCCTGGCTGTTTCCAGTGGGGCCTTGAACTCACAGAGATCCAGACATATTTCTGCCTCTAGAATGCTAGGATTAAAGGCATGAGTGCCACCATTTTCTGGCCTCTGTATCTAGTGGCTGTTCTGTTCTCTGACCCCAGATAAGTTTATTAGGGTGCACAATATTTTGGGGAACACAATACCACTATGCATGCCCCTGGTACTCTCTTGGAGTTATTTCCTTCTCACGCTGCCTCCTTCCAAATATTTAAATGTTAAGGTCATGTATAAATGTTATCAGCAATGTTTCTTTAGTTTTTAGAGGTTATAAAGCATCTTCTCATGAATTTTCTTTTTTTCTAATTTTTAGCATATGTTATTTATACTTAATTTCAAATTTGAGTATGCCATCTTCATATGTGTATATCTTTAGCACATTCACTCTACAGTACCTCTTTTGACTGCCTCCCACTCATGGTGATGCACTTTTCCTCAAAACCAGTCTGCTTTCTACTTTCATGTTTATTTCTTTTGGGGTTATATAATGAGTTGTTTGTTTGTTTGTTTTATTCTTTTTGGTTTGTTTGTTTACTTGCTCATTTTGTGTTGTTCTGGTTTGATTATTTTTTAATTTTCATTTAGGGGTTATGTAGGAGTGAGGGGAGGACATGGAGGTGACTGGGATGTGAACAGAATTGGGGAGCATGATGTGAAATTCCCAAAGAGTCAATAAAAAATTATGTTTAAAAACAATGAGTTTAACTGGGGTGATTTAGAAGCATGTAGATGAAGTGTTATTTATATTGCATGTTCAACTACTATTAGTTACAAAATTAAATAAAATGTCTTTTAATTTCCTGGGTAAGGCATTAAGTGACCATAGCTACTTAGAGAGGAGAAGAGCATATTTTTTCCTCCCTCTAGTAACTGGTAACTGACTATAAATCCTCTTGTGGGATAGAGCTAGGCAAGCCCCTCTGTTCAAAGCTAAAGTGTTGAAGGAGGCATTATGTGCAGATCTTGTTTATACATTTTCTTAATGCACTTCCTCCCATCTAAAAAGATTCTTCCTAAATGAAGAAAATCCTAGAATTTAAGAAGGTCAAAGAGTGGACTAAATAAATCATGTTTCTGTGACCAATATATCTGTCTTTATTCTTTTTCCAGACTGAGACTCACAAAAACTGAATAATATGTTCATGTAACTGGGAGTGTGATATAAAAAAGAAAAGATGTGGTGAAGAAAAGCAATGGAGGGATCCACAGGGTCTATGAAGGGCAGAGATTCTATGAAAAATAAGGCTTCACACAAAAGCTTGTAGAATATTATGTAAGCAGTAAGTAAAATAATAGGGAAAGAAAATATTGCTACAAAAGGATGGTGTATAGAAGTGAATATAGGTAAAGGAGAAGAAATGAACCACACTGGTAAAGGTATCAAAGAATGTGATGCTGGGACAATATCACAACAAATCCTTTAGAGACCTCTAAATGGGAGATTATAGACAAGGAGGCATCTGTAACACTTTTACATAGATCAAGAGGTATCATTAGCCACTAATCTTGAGCTGTCTTTCATTAAGCTTGCTTACTCATGGACTAGAAAAAATCATGAACAGTTTGTTGAAAGAAAGTGGTTTCTGACTTGTAAACACTCTTTACTCCTTTTGTTTCCTATTTGATTTTGGACTTAAGATAAGGTCTCCCTAAGCTGACCTTATAAAGGTCTCTGTGTTATGATCCTACACAGTCTTAAGAATACAGCTATGCCCCAACAGTGGTTAATGTAAACAGGGGAAGCAGTGTAATGATAAAATTGTATAATTTCCCTTCATTCTTTGAATTGAATCCTCAACTGTTTCCTCACTCTCCTTACAAACACAAGGTCCCATAAAAAGCCCCTAGGCTAGATTCAATGGTGGAAACTTCCATTTTATAAATACTCAGGTGCCTCTGAGGGTTTCTCTGGATAGGGACTGTGGATGAAAGAGCTTTCAGATATTGACCATGTCTTAGAGGAGATCACAGTGAGAGGAGGGGTCCACAGTGAAAGCCCTATCATTACCAGTAATGGGAATGCTCCACTCTCAGAGCAGAGAACAGCTGCTGCCTCCAGCTTGGAAAGTAGATGTCATAATGGACCTATCAAGAATCTCTGTGGGACAAACCTAAGGGGCTTTTCAGATACCATGAAGACATAAATTCTTTTCAAATAGTGTGTCCTATGGATTAGATTGGCAGTGGAACTGTTGCTCTGACCAATAAATAATTCAGCAGGTTTGTGCAGAACAGCATCATCCCCATTTTTATCAGCAAACTATTAACATAAGCTCATTATTATTTGAAGAAAACAGTGTACACATTTTTCTTCTAAAGCTTTTTCTTAAGAGTTAATTTACAAGAATATTATTATATAATGATACACACCACTATCCATAATACTGGAGATTAAAGCCAGGACCTTGATCATGCTATACCAGCACTCTAAAACTGGAGAATGACCCGGGACCTGCAAACAATATGCCAACTAATGCTATATTGACTATGAGAGTCATTGATGAATAGTATCATCCTATATATGTTAAGTCAGACATTGTGAAAAAAGGGGCAGGAAGACTAGTGGGAATTTTCCTTAATGATAGAATACTTTATCAGGTGTGTGAAGCCCTTTGATATACTCTTTGTACAGCAAAAAAGTAGAAATAAAAATAAACAAAGAAACAACAAAGGAAATAGTAAGGATAAGGAACAGAGAATATAAAAGAATACAAAAAAGGGAAGAAAACAAAGGGCTGAGCAGAGAGATGGTGTGGAGGCTCGGGCATTTTAGTTATTCCATCATAACCAATGAGTACATGAGGAGAGATATAAATATGGTAGAGTCCTGTAGAAGTTGGAGATATTTACCTTCAGGTGTTTCTTCTCAGCCATGCCAAAAATCGCTCAGGATGTTCATTTACAAGATGGTGACATGTCAGATTTTACTTGTTTGTAAATATTCCCAAAGTCCAGGATCTCACAGCTTTAGAGAATTCTAGAATGGAGGATTACAGTCCATTAATGGAAGAGGAGGAGGTATAGTGTGATTTATCTTCTTTGCTAATAATTGAGGCATCATCTATAGCTTTATTTCAGAAGTATCCTTCTGATCATTTATGAAACATGGGGTAAGCTTCATCATTGCCCTAACCTCATCAATATCCCAGGAATGCCCTACCCCAGCATCATGCTGATTATACAAAATTTTAACAACCTGTACTTAGAAATGTGTAATAAAGAAAAACAATTGACTTTGAATGTGTGAGTCTTTGGGTATTACGTGTGTCAGAGATGGTGGATGATTTATCCCACTGTTACTAATGTCTTTGCAGTATGATATTCTCCTTGAACATGAAAAAAACTATGTGGAAATCCCAGAGCTAGTATTTGATTTTAAGTATAGTGCTTATGGACAGTTGTACAATCTGGCCTGCTTTCCTGGTGATCAAAGGGAGACTTAGCACTTACAGACTACAGAGAAATTTTTGCTAAAGCAGAATAGAGACCAAACACATCTTGTCTCCTGTATCCTGATTACACATGTTCCTTAAATGTGCAAGGATCTGAACTCTTAAATCTCTTACCTTTTCCTTTATGGTGTCTATTACCTGATGTATAGATGTGGTATCTCTCTCTCTTCTCCCTTTACCCACCCTTCTGTGTACATGTTTTATATTATTTCTGTGATGTGTACAAATTTCAGTGTCTGCTTGTGCATGTTTGTGTACATAGGGTGGAGTGTATCAGTTTGTGTGTAGGATGTAATACAGAACAGTGTACATTATAGGTGAAGATGATATACACTGTCATTGTTTGACTGTACACAATAATGTACATTGTGCTTTAATGTTTGTGTTTAATGTTTAAAGCTCTTCTCAATAATCTTCTGAATAAACTCTTTCAAATTCAGACCTGACCTGAGAAAAAGAGAGATGTGTGTGTGACATTCCCAGGAATTTGACTAAAAAGATCCTCCACAGTCCCTCCTGCCCACTCAACTTTCACTCTCATGGCCACTACCTTTATTAGATTCCTTTACTGGGCTTCTATGATCTGATTTCTGCCATGAATAATAAAACTAGTTGGTTGTCTGTAATTCCTATCAGGAAAGAAAATGTCTTCTCCTTAAAAGAGAACACAGGATAAGGAATGTGAAGAGTGCCTCAGGATGCAGTCTAAAAAAGAGCAAAAGTCTGCAGAAGAGAAAAGGACATAGTGCAGGTCTGAGTCCTATGGTGGCTGGTCTCTGTCTCACCATAGGCCTGCATAAGATAGAAATGAGCAGTATGATCAGTGACTGTCTTGCCATTTGTCCATGAAGAAAAAGAACATAGGAAAGCTACAAACTCAGAAGTCATAACATTAAAGTGACTGGGGAACCATCCGGACTATTGGAAAGAAGAACTTCCTGTTATCCAGGCCCCTCATTCTGATGAAGTTTCTTTCCGTACACACACATAAGCAACAAGAGCAGTAGCCTCTTCCCAAGCACACTCTGGTGTTCAATACTGGTTGCTTGATCCTTTCTCCCTTGGGGCAATGGTGGCTCAGAGCTTGTGGGAGTGGCCAACCAATGACTGGTCTAACTTCTTGAGACCCATGCCATGAGAAGGAGCCTATGCCTAACACTGTCTGGATTGCCAGTATCCAGAAGTGGGATGGCTCGGAGACCTAGGGTAGAACCAAACAAAAAAAGTCAATGAAGTGATTTCCAATGACATTCTGCTATACTCATAGATCAGTGCTTAGGCCAATCATCATCACTGAGGCTTTCTCCAGCAGCTGATGGGGACAGATGCAGAGACCTACAGCCAAATATTAGGTGGAGCTCAGAGAACCCTGCAGAAGAGGGAAAAGGATTGTTGAATCCAGAGGCGTGGAAGACACAAGGAGAACACAGCCCACAGAATCAACTAAGCAGGGCTCATAAGGGCTCACAGAGACAGAAGAGGTAACCACTGAGCCTTCATGGGTCTATACAAGGCCTTCTGCATACATGCTGTAGTTATTTAGCTTGGGGTTTTTGTTGGACTCCTTACAGTGAGAGTGGGGGTGTCTCTGACTCTTTTGCCTGCTCATGGGATCTTTTTCCTCCTACTAGGTTGCCTTGTACAGCCTTGATATGACAGTTTATGCCTAGTCTTATTGCATCTTGTTTATGCTGTGTTTGCTCATTGGGGGCCTTCTCTTGTCTGAAAGGAAATGGAGAAACAGTAGATTTGGGGGAAGGGAGTAAAGGGCACTGGGGGGAGGAAGGGGAGTCAGGCTTCAATCTGATGTATTATATGAAAGAATACATTTTTAAAAATTAAAATAATATAAGGGGCTAAGAGTCACAAAAGGATATTAGTTCCAGATAGCCAATATGATCTCTTCAGGATGTTATATCAGGACATGCTGAAAGGGAATGTTTGGAGAGAGATCCTGAAACTTCTGCATCTCCTATGGAGACCCTATTCCTTGGCTTCTGTGATTCTGCTCCCACTTTCCAAGGAATCTTTCTACATTAGTGTTCTTTATTGAGTTGCCTATGCCCGAATCCTGCCATGTCACCTCACCTTGAACATTTCTATTTTATTAATATATTCCCCAAGGTTTTTTAGACAGAAGCAATCAGTCTTTATGGCATGGAAAATAGTGTGATGTGGAAGATCACAACCTGACTTCAGGTATAAGACCAAATGTTCAATGGAGGAAGATAGCAAAGAGGGACAGTAACAAACAGTAAGTACCTGGAATGGCATTGTGCTCTGCTTCACCCTGGTATTTCCTGTCCCACTGGGGGGCTCAAGTGTATCAGTGGTTAGGCATGAGATAGAGTCTATCACCAGCATGTATGAAGTGGCTTCCTGAGATGGATTAGTAATAACTGATTTTTTAATAACAATAGTTCTGAGTACTTCTCCCAAAGTGTATCTTAACATGAAACAAAAAGAGCATGTTGTTGGATTTGGTAGACACAGATATATGTGTTTATTTTAATGTCAAAAGTGAAAACTGATTTTACAGATGATAAGAATGAAAGTGATGTCACTAGATGTTGACAATGGGAATTTCAGTAGAGGAAGGTAGAATGTTAAGTACCAAGTACATTCACAGATTAGGGATAACTTCTAGTTGTTTTATTTAATCTTTGACTGACTAATTATTATTTATGGGAATAGTGTGTGTGAGAGAGAGAGAGAGAGAGAGAGAGAGAGAGAGAGAGAGAGTAGGTGTGTACATGTGCACATGCATGTGTACGCAGGTGCATGTGTCATAGTGCATACCGAATAAAGATGGAAAATTATGAAGTCAGTTTTCTCCTTCCACCTGCAAGAAATAAAATTTGATGTTTCATTTTCAATGTTCTCAAGTCATCTTAGACCCAGCTATAAATGAACAGAAAATAGTAACCCTGCTAATGTCTCCTAGTGTACTTCTTCCCACTTGATCAAACTCTGTTAAGTTTTGACCCACTCAAACTACAAGTTTAGAGTAAAAAAATTAACTGCCCCTCCTCCCTTCACCCAGGCTGAACAAACCAGGCTGAGCTGAATCCCCAGGAGAGTCCTTGCCCTGGAGGAGATTGGAATGGGGGGTGGGCTGGGAGGAGGCAGGGGGCGGGAAGAGGGAGGACAGGGGAATCCGTGGCTGATATGTAAAATTAAATTAAATTATAAAATAAAAAAATAAGGTATATCAATTTAAAAAAATAAGTAAACAAATAAACAAAAACATTTACACTAAAAAAATTAACTGCCAAGCTTGTCTGCAAAGTCATGTCTGATGAGCTTTAAAAGAACAATGAACAAAACATATACATGAAACCACACATTTTGTTTCTTTGTTTTTGTCTCTTTTTGAGAAAAAGATAACCAAGTGACAGAGGGAAGGATAAGAAGACCTAGATTGTGTGTAAGACTCTTCTGATTACTTTATAAGACGAAGGGGAGGAAACCTCATGCACAGGGTTTGTAACTATTCTCTGCAATCAATATGCCTGCCCACTCTTCTGGGCTGATATCCAACTTCTTAAAAGAAGCACTTTGACTACTCAGAGTCTCCACTGCATTCACTATGAAATGAGAATCACTGTTTCTCACACATCTTTATTTGGGCACTGTGGACCCAACTCACATTGTCGTACTTGGCCAGCAATCACCTCTAACCAATGAGTCATTTCAATGGCTACAGTTCTGTTCCTTCACAGTACAACTGAAAACTATAGTTTATAACAACTTGTGAAGAATTTTGTGAAGTAGTAGAAGGGAAACCTGGTCTCATATTTCAAGCTTGTAATCTGAGGTAATCTTGAGGCTAAGGCAGAATAATGACAGATTAAAGGGCTTCCTAGGATACATCTTGAGATCAAAGTCAGTCTAGACTTTGTAGTGAGAAAAATAGAAAGAAAATATGGACAAAACAGTATGGTGGTATTTTATTTGTACTGAAATGTGATTTTAATTGTATGTTAATAAATAAAGTTGCCTGGGGGTCAGAGCTATTAGAGCCATAGCAAGAGCGTGGTGGTGGTGGTGGCACACGCCTTTAATCCCAGTGCTTGGTAGACAGAGCTAGGTAGCTCTCTGTGTGTTCAGGGATACAGCCAGCATTGGAGACATACGACTTTAAGACCTGGAGGGCTGTACTTACAGGCAGTGACAAGGCAGTCATGTGTTTGGGTTTACAACCAATGAGAAGGCAGAACAGAAAGACTATATTAAAGACAAACACACAGGAAGTAGCTCTCTTTCGGAGAGGTAGGAGCACCACAGGAGGAAGGGTAAGATTTTAGCTCTGAGCTCTGACCTCTTGGCTTTCTCTCTTACATTGGTTCTGTGTTTCTTATTTAATAAGATGGTTGGTTACATCTACAAGACAGGAATAAAGAAAGAAAAGATCTAAGCTCTGGATACAACAGAGATGATACTGAGGGAAGTCAGAGTAGGAACTCAAGGTAGAAACCAGAAAACCAGAAGTGAAGAAGAAATCACAGAGGAGTTTTGTTTACTGGCTTGCTTCCCATGACTTGCTCAGTTTCCTTTCCTACACAACCAAGGAGTGTTTCCAATCACAGTGAGCTGGGTTCACCAAACAAAACCCCAACACAAGGCATGAAAATACCTCTTTCAAGTTGTTGGTCAAGGTTGTCTATGAGATTCTTACAATATCCCAGGCTATTGCTATTGTCTTTGGTTGCCTCCCAGAGATGAAAGATAAGTCTCTGTTGCTGAAGGCCCCATACACTTCAGATACAGGGCCCAGAGTCTCCAGAACTGTAACTAACCTCAAAGCCTCCTCCTGAACACAAGCTTTCATTGTACCAGACAGAAGACACCATGCAAGCTTCAAAAGAATGGAAGCAATCAACAGTTCTACCCAGCTATGATACCTAATGAACCACAACAATGACCAACATGGCATGACAATACTAATGGTGCAGGAGTTGCATGAATACCTTGACAGAAACTAACACTTCTTTAATTGGAATTAAGGTTCTCTTACCAAGAGAGAAAGCATGCCCAGTACTGTAACCCTAGCCACCTACCCAGGACTAGTGAAGTTATGGATCTTGGAGGAGAACCTACAATCACAGCCTTGTTAAATCAGTGTAATCTCTAACTACATTCTAAATATTTGTCCTTACATCCACAGATAAGTGTACTCTTCAGATGGAGATCATTACAGAAAACACTTTAGAAGTTCAGTCTCAAAGCACTCCCTCACCTAAAGCTCATCAAACACTGTGGAACAGGGGTGAAAGATTATAATTGTAAGAGGATCAGGGAGTTTACTGTGAGATTGTGTCTCCTAGGAGTTTCAGAAACTACACCCATAAAGTCTCACCAACATGACTACCCTAACATGAACTGAACAAGAACACCAAGAGACATATTAATGTGGGTGGGGAAAAGCCCATGAGGTGGCAACTGTTCACAAAGTACTGTAGGCAACTAAGGAAAACTGAGAAGCAGAGAGATAGTTTTCCTAAGGGAAGAAGACACCATTGGTTATCCAATACCAAATGATCATTCCTAAAACATACATATAAGTAATATAAATACAAATCCAGCTGTATTTAGAAATATATATGTATGTACACATACATATGCATGAAATAACAATGAAAACAAAGCCTATAAATTGAAAAGAGCAAGGGGAGCTATATTGGAGCTTTTGGAGCTAAGAAAGGGAAAGGATAAATGTTGAAATTATATTATAATCTCAAAAAGAAACTAAACAAAATAGAACTACAATATGATATGGCTATACCACTGCTGGACATATATACTTAGAGGAGTCTAGTGCAGCATATTACAGAGACACCAGCTCATCCATGTTAACTGTAGTACTGTTCACAATACCTGTGTTATGGAAGTATCCAGGTTGTCCACCCACAGATTAATGAAGACAGTGTGATACACACACAAATATACAGATACACATGTATACAATGGAGGATTCTTAGCCATAAAGAACAACAAAATTATATTATTTGCAGAAAAACTGATGGAAATGGACATAATACAGTCCCTGAAAGAAAAAAAATGATGTTTTCTCTCATACATGGAACCTAGGTTACATATAAACACACGTAGAAATATGCACACATAAACAGAAATAAAAGTAGAAATACATTATTTGGGTAAAGAAAGGATAAAGGGGCCGGGTGGTGGTGGCGCACGCCTTTAATCCCAGCACTTGGGAGGCAGAGCCAGGCGGATCTCTGTGAGTTCGAGGCCAGCCTGGGCTACCAAGTGAGTTCCAGGAAAGGCGCAAAACTACACAGAGAAACCCTGTCTCGAAAAACCAAAAAAAAAAAAGAAAGAAAGAAAGGATAAAGGTACAGAAAGCAGGAGAGGTAAAGGATAAAGTCATGGACAATGACTGTGGTCAAATTACATGATTCCTTTGAAAATATGTTAATATAAAACTCATTGTTTCAGACAATGAATTTATATAACAATTTTAAAAATCTAAGTAAAAATAAACAAGAATCTTAAAATGATTATGTTGAGTGGAAGAAACAAGGCAAATATGGCTATATATTATAATACTGACTATACACAACATTTAAATTTTATTACAGTGTGTGTGCATGTGCATGTGTGTGTGTGATTGTGCTCCAACATCTGCCCCTCAAAGAACAATATATAGGAGTCAATTCTCCCTTACCATATAGGTCCGGGGATTGAACTTGGGTCATCAGGTTTTTCAGGTTTGGCAACAAGAACCTTTACCTGCTGATCCATGTCGCCTGCTGGGGATGTCTTTCTGTATGCTGTGAATGTTTTTATCTTATTGATTAATAAATAAAATGCTGATTGGCCAGTAGCCAGGCAGAGAAGTATAGTATAGGTGGGATAAGGAAAGAGGAGAATTCTGGAAATAGGAAGGCTGAGTAGGGAGTTGCCAGCCAGACTCAGAGGAAGTGAGATGTAAAAGTACTGGTAAGCCACAAGCCATGTGGCAACTTATAGATGAATAAAAATGGGTCAATTTAAGATATAAGAACTAGATAGCAAGTTCTGAGCCAGGGCCACACAGTTTATAAGTAATATAAGTCTCTGTGTGTTTACTTGGGTCAGAGCTGCTGTGGGCCCAAGCAGGACTGGAAAAACTCCAACTACAGTGGCCAGCCCATATATATGTGTGTGTGTGTGTGTGTGTGTGTGTGTGTGTGTATGTATATATGTATATATATATGGCATATTGATGGCCCATATATATGCCATTTTATAAAATGCAAATTAATATTAATTAATTAAAATGCAAATTGGTGGTAGAGCAGATTAGTGGTTTCTTGAAGGTAAGAGAACAGAGAGTGGAAAAGAGAAAATGGTGAATGGTGGCTGTGTTGACTATCCTGATTATCTCTACATCAATTGTAAACTATCAATATGGGAAATTATCAATTATATCTCCGTAAAACTGCTTTTACCTAGTCAAAAAGTTAAGGCTATGGCTTGGGAGGTCATAGAATCAATGGGTAAAACTACTGCTCTTTTTTTGCTAAATGGACATGCTCTGACCACCACCTTACTACACAACTAAACATGATTATACATGTTTACTATAGTCAGCTTTGGACAGAGAAGCTTCTTTTTGCAGTGGGCTGCAGTTTCTTCAGGGACTCAGAACTGGCCAGAGTGCTCAGAAAAAAGTGACTGTTGCATAAACGAGACATTGGTAGTACCCTCTCCAAGACTCAGGAAACATCATAATAGAGGGGAATATAAGAATGCAAGAAGTGCAGGTAGGAGTGGAGTCTTGTGGAATTTGGTTTGTTGGGAAGGACTGAGATGTTGAACTCTTGAATGCTCAGCAGCTATGATTGCCTTCACGAGACCTTCTCAAGGCAGGACCCATCAACATTCTATCAGAGAGTGGAGAGTTCATTAAGTCCTTTCTTTCCCCAAGGATTTAGAGGTGGTTAGTTTCTGGGGAGGAGGGAAACATGAGGCCTGAGAACACTTTCCTGAGAATCTACAGGAAGCTAATGCTTACTGTGGGACGGAGAGTAATTTTCCTCAGTTGTGTAACTACTAGTAAGTTATTCATGCTCCTGTAAATTACCCTAATTAAACTCATTGGTCAGCCTTGGAAAAAAGGGCATGGATATAGAAAGGGACTATTTGGAAGAAAAAGAATCAGTGGGAGTGGGATGGGGATAAAGGATGGGGGAAATAGGATTAACATTCATTATATACATGTAGTGAAATCCATCATTACATAAGAGTAATATGTTTGTGTGTGTATATATGTGTGTGTGCACCATGTACATATGTATACAGTTGCTCACAGAGGCATTTGATGGCAGTTGGAGTTATAGGTGGTTGTAAGCCACCTGATGTAGGTGCAGTGCTAAGAACTGAAGTTGGGTCCTCTACAAGAGGATCAAGTACTCTTAATTGCTGAGCCATCTCTCCAGCTCTTACATGTAAACAGACATTTCCTGTCCCAACTGCTGGTCCCAAATAACTGACTCAGAGGCTAAATATGAATTATAAATCCTCTACTGATAACTCAGGCTTATTACTAGCTAACGCTAACACTTAAATTAACCCATATTCCTTATTTCTACTCTGCCACGTGGTGGTACCTTTATGAGCATGGCACATTGATCTCCTGCTCCCTCTGCATCTGACTGATGAGCCCTCAAACACCGCCCTTCTTCCTCCCAGAATTCTCTCTGTGTCAGGCTGTCTTACACAATCTCTTCCTGCCCAATCAGCTTTTTATTAACAATGAGAGTAATGCACATTTACAGTGCACAAAGATTGTTCCACAGCACTTACATGCGTTTTTTTTTAATTTTGGGGCCCAAGGGTTTAGAATAATTTCCCACAGTGGAGACTAGCTTAGTAATAAAGGATCGTCTAGGATAAGGGCTTCAGTTCTCCTTTAGGATTAGTGGACTGATTTTAGATAAATCAGGAACCCTTCCTTGTTCATCTGTCACCTGCGGTACAAATGCCAACAAAATATAACATGTTTCCAGGAAGAATGTGTTAAGTATAATTGGAAAGGATGAGGGTAAAACTCGGTATAGTACAGAGCTAGTCTAGATTCCACAAAGCACAGGGCTCTATTTACAGAACTTCCTAAAGAACAAAGTTTCCATAAAAATTAAAGCAATAGAGGTATAGAAAATGACACTATTATTTTTGCCATGTTCACTGCTTAACAAGACATAACAAAAGCTAACGTGTTGATCAGTTAGTATGTGCTCTGGCCTTGTGATAAGCATTTTACAAAGGTAAATTATAACAGACCCACAAGAATTGTGCATTGATTATCTTGTTTTGCAAAAGAGGAAATGAAAATTCTTGGAAGCTAAAGGTCTGGCTTATTTACGGAGTATGAGGATGTAGGGTCTGGGAAGTGAACAAAATTCTGTCTAATGTCCCATATCCCCCAACCTGGTTGACTGACTCTCCTACCTATGGATTCAAACCCAGTTGTGGTTATTTGAAAGAAAATGGCCCCATATGTTAATAGGGAGTGGCACTATTATGAATCATGGCCATCTTGGAATAAGTGTGGTCTTGTTGGAGGAAATGTATCACTGGGGGCAGGATTGGAGGTCTCAGAAGCTCAAGCTATGGCCCGTGTTGTATTCTCTCCCTGCTTCCTGCTGATCTGGATATAGAACTCTCAACTCCTCTAGCCATATGTCTGCCTGCATGTTGCAATACTTCCTGCCCTGATGATAATGAAACTGTAAGCCAGTCACAATTAAATGTTTTCTTTTATAAGAGTTGCCATGATCATGGTGTCTCTACACAGCAATAGAAATCCTAATACACTAGTAAACCCATAACTTCACACCAAGGCTTCCTACTTACTCTTCCTAGTTTAATGATCCCTAAAAACATTACTTCATAATCCATGGAATTTGTAAATGTTAACTTTCTTGAAAAATGGGCTTTGCCATTGTAATTAAAAAGATTATAGGCATCGACCACCTAAGCTCTAACTTCAATCACAAGTATACTTATCAGAGGGAATTAGAGCTAGATTTCATACAGACAAATGAGAAGAAAACACTGTGACCATAAAAGTACACACTGGAGTGACTCAGCCACAGGTCAAATTATGTTGTTTTATGCTACAAATTTTTTGGCAATTTGTTACCTAGAGTGAATTGGGGTGACTGTGATTATGAAAATGACATTTTGTCTTGATGTTTTAAACTGTATTCACTGACTCAGGTGACCAACAATTGGGTGAAGCAATATAGAAGTACAACTAACAGCCAACTGTGGATTCAGTTCACCTTGAGGTTGAGATTCAAAGGAGTCACCTGCTGCCTGTGTTACTTGAAGTAACTTTCTTAATTCTCTAAACCACAATCACAGCGTCTTCACAATGGGTATGATAATAGTACTTAAATCAAGATATTGTGAAAATTTAAGAAGATGCACAGAAAGGTCTTTGTGCTGGGTCCAAGGGTCATGGGTCCCTGTAGTAAGAGATTTCTCTGTCATTCTGAGAAGAGCATTGTAGGTCAGAGCTGTGGCTGGAAAATCCAGAGAGTATTGAGGAAGCATGGAAGACACTGGTTATGGGGACATCAGTGACATCCTATAGGAAGTAATTTAGGAGCCACCTAAGAAACACGACCAGTTCTATCTCTAGAGCAGTGGTTTTCAACCTTCCTAATGCCCTTTAATACTAATAATACTTCCTCAAGTTGTGGTGACCCCCAAACATAAAATTATTTCTGTTGCCACTGTATAACTGTAATTTTGATCCTGTTGTGAATTACAATGTAAATATCTGTGTTTTCCAATGATCTTAGGTTGCCCTTGTGAAGGGATCTTTTTTACCCCCAAGGGGACACAACCCACATGTTGCAAACCACTGATCTAGATGGTTTATAGTACCTTTTCTATAAATATTAAGTACTAAATATGCTTCTAGTTCTTGTGTCTTTGAGAAAAATTCACAGGCAGAAAATTTTGAAATCTTAATAATTGCTTTCTATGTGTTTATTTATTTTGAGGGGAAAACTATGGTCTTCCAGTTGGAAGTCACAGGACAAACTTTGGGAGGTTCTCTCCATCTACTCTGTGAGCTCTGAAGATTAAACTCAGGTTTCCAGGTGTGGTGGTGAGCACTTTTACTCACTAAGCAATCCAAACAGCCCTAAATTTTCTTTTTATAAACTTAAGAGTTTTTAAACTTATGCTAGCTATCCTATGATGAGAAGGATTTGAGGTGGTGGTCTGCATCATATAAACTATTTCATAAAGGTGGTTACAGCTTACCGGAGGGTTGGAAGATGGAGTCAGAATTCAAAAGGAAAACCTGAAGCCCAGTGTGATGGTGCATTTCTGTCCTTAATCACAGCACTCTAGAGGCCAAATCAGGTGACAAATCCTGAGTTCAATGGCCCAAAACAATCCTCTCCCACAGAAATTGAGAATGCACATGAATAGGCACCACAGCTGATCCCAGAATAATGAATCACTAGCGAAAAATTGCTTCTTCGGGTAGTTTTATTAAAAAAAAAAAATCCTTCCAGTAGGACCAGATATAACATCACATCTTTCATTACCAACCCCCTTCACACACACATCCAGGCCACATCCAGTTTCCTGATGCTGACTGGATAGTTCATATTCACTTCTTGCCCTGATTGGCTGATCATCAGTGTACATTTAAATTACCATCTCTCTTTTTGGGAAGCTTCTCAGAGGCATCTGATGTAGGTTCTCTCCAAGGAAGGCTTTGAACAAATTAAACCAGGGCAGATGGAAAACAAGAAGATGGGGTGTGGATATAGTTCAGCGGTATTGCACTTGTCTGGGATTTGTGAGGCCCTAAATTCTAGTCCCTGCACCAGCACAAAAAAGAAAGAAAGAAAGAAAAAGAAAAGAAAGAAAGAAAAGAAAAGCAGGAGGACACTGTAGACAAACGAGTGCTTGTGACTTCCTAGTGCCTTCTGAGATCCTGGGTATCTGTAGTTATGAGAGTTGACACAATGCCAAATTCCCCCACAAGCCCAGACAAAATTGCTATTTTAGGTCTGTGAAAATTCCATGCCACTATTTCTGAGGGAAACAAAACTACTCCCAGTGCAATAAATCCATGAATCAGACAGATGCTTCTAGGATTTCACAGTCATAGATGAGAAAATGGCCTCTGCCCAAGGGCTGTTTTACTATATCAGATAGGATAAAGTGCAAATTGTCTTGGTCTCCAAGGCCAGCCTTAGGTGCTCAAATTTGAAAGGATCCATATTTCCTCATTGTGAATCGTATCTGGTCCTGTTGTCTTATAGATTCTACTTGGCTTCCCTCAGTTAATTTTCAGATTAACCTAGTAATAGACCCTAAATTCGCACACATTCCTTTCCTTATAACCAAAGTCCATCCTGTAGAAAGGTCATATCACTGCTGTACCCTTGAACACCACATTCAAAACTACATACCAGAGGGACACACCATAGCATAAGCCTGTATCTCTAATCTGTTCATCAGACTGAGACAAAAAGACACATTGAATGCAGGACTTGGGTCTAGCAAGGGCATCATAGCAAGATCCAGTCTCAAAGGCAAAATAAAAAACCTACACATGTACTGACATACATACATAGAATGAAATATCACAGTGTGTACAAATGTATGTATGGTGAGTGTGTGTGTGTGTGTGTGTGTGTGTGTGTGTGTGTGTGTGTGTGTGTGTGTGTTAAGATTTTGAATGGTTTGAGAAAATAACTCAGTTGATAAAGAGCTTTCCTTGTAAGAATGAGGACCCAAATTCAGTCCCTAACATTCAGGTCAAAGCCCAAAGCTGATAAATAGGGCAGGCACTTGCCATCACTTCTCTAGAGAGGTGGAGACAGCTGGCTTTTGAAAGCTCCCTGGTTAGCAAGTCATAAGTCCCAGAGAGAGACATTGTCTAAAAAAACAAGGTGAATGGCTCCTGAGGTATGACACCTGAGATTGAACCTTAGCCTCCATGCACATGTGCACATGCACCTGTGTATGCATACACACACACTCATGTACCTTTTTTCATTTTCAAATAAATAAAAGGTTAAAATGCCTGGAGAGAAAAAAAATTTCATCATCATGAAATGAAAATATATTTTAACTATAAAACCTCATACTGTTTTTTTTTCTTTTCTGGCTTTAGAAATTATATGTTTGAACCTTCATAAATATCATTTACTTCACTACCTTATCAAAAATTCTTTAATTTTTGCTTGATGTTGTGTTGTAGCATAAACTTTAAAAGGTCTTCTTAATAAAAACAAACCCTGAACTAGGTATTGAGGTGAACGCTGAAAGATCAGAGAAACAGAACAAGCCACAGCCAACCTCACTTCACCAATTCCCCAGCTAATCTTGTTTCCTCAAACTGGAAGCCTCTGAGTTTCATCTGAATGAATCTCAGCTGAACTGATGCTAAAAGCTGAAAATCTTAACAAACTTAGTTTCTGGTACTCATGCCTTACATACCTTTCTGCTTCCTGCCATCACTTACTGAGATTAAAGGTATGTGTCACCATGCCTGGCAGTTTCCAGTGTGGATGGATCTCTGCCTCCCAAGTGATAGATTAAAGGTGTGTGTACCACCATTTTCTGGCCTCTATGTATGTCTAGTGGCTGTTCTGTTCTCTGACCGCAGATAAGCTTATCAGGGTGCACAATATATTGGTGACACAACATCTCACTTATAAAGCCAGGCTAAACTTGAGCTCCCCATTCACCTGCTTCACTGCTTGGATCACTGTTGTTCAACACCAAGCCCAACTTCCGAAGAAGTATTTTTTTTCTGATTATGTCTGTTGTTTCCTGTAGATATAATATGCCTGCATGATTATGGAATACAACATGAAAAATTAAGATGAACACAATAGGTTGTCATCAAATCAGGACAATTAACAAACACAGGACATTCACCAAGTCTCTGTGTTTACAGACTTCTGACTCCCCTCTTTATAAAGTAAATGATCAATCATAAACTGTGGTCATCAAACTCATTACTTCTCTCTAATTGCATTTGGTACTGATTATCCCTCTTCCCCAATCACCAGTGACAACTGTGATTTCTCCCTGTGAAATCAACATTTTTACCTGACATTTATCAATGAGAATGTGAGGAATTTTGTGCACCTTCTCTGCCTGACTCATCCACCAATGTAGATGTAATTCTAAACGGTCTCATTAAATAAACACAGAGCCAAATAAAGAGTTAAAAGCCCAAGCATTGAGCATGATCCAAGAGCTAAGACCACCTTATCTTACCACTTGCTGCTGTCCTTCCCCTGACCTTCTTCCTGTGTCCTGTCTTTTTATTGACTTTCTGTTCTGCCTTCTTATTGGCTGTAAACCCAACCACATGACTTCCTCATCACTACCTGTCTATACAGACCTCCAGGTTTCTATGGTTGGTACTGAGATTAAAGGCCTGTGTCACCATGCTGTGTCCTTGAACACACAGAGATCAGATTAAGGGCACGTGCTACCACTCCCAGACTTCAGCTATGGCTCTGATCCCCAGGCAACTTTATTAACATATAAATAAAATCACATTTCAGCGCAAATAAAATGTCACCATACACCAAGATCTTTCTGTATGCCCTTCGGTTCAAGACATACCATAGTAACAGCAATATCTGGTAGCATGAATCTTAAAAGTTCTTATAAATAAAATCAAACCTGAGCCAGGTATTGGGGTGAACTGGAAGATCAGAGAACCAGAACAAGCCACAGCTAACTTCACCTGGCCAACTTCTCAGCTGATCTTGTTTCCTCAGACTGGAAGCCTCTGAGTCCTCATCCAGAATGGATCTCAGCTGAACTGTGCTGCTCCAAAGCCTGAAAGCTTAACCAGCCAAATGCTTCTAGTTTCTGGTCCTCATGCCTTATATATCTGCTTTCTGCCTCACTCCCTGGGATTAAAGGCTCGCTTTCTGGGATTAAAGGCAAGAGTCACCATGCTTGGCTGTATCCTTGAACAGATGGATTTCTGCCTCTGGAATGCTAGGATTAAAGGTGTGTGCTACCACTGCCTAACTTAAGTATCTAGTGGCTTTTCTGTTCTCTGACCCCAGATAAGTTTATTAGGGTACACAATATTTTGGGGAACACAATACCACCACAGTATCTGACCTGCTCTCAGAGACTCAAAGTCATGCCACAGGAACCCTCTCATTCTTAACCCAGATATGTCTGTCCCCAGACTTTAGTCCATGGAATTCCTCAGGGACAAACAAGCCATAATGGAAAATAGTAGAATTTAATTTTAGGTGATTGGTTGATGCTGCCCTCCTTCTCAGGCTGGAAATTTCAAGCTCTCTTTCAAGGATGCATCCCTAGTGCCATGAATAGAAGAAGGCCTTGTTCAATGAACCTCAGGAAAAGTGAGCATAAACCAGAGAAGACATGTAAGATGAGGTGACCTTCATGGGTCATGAGGAGTGACCAGGAGACACCATGAATCTGATGAAGGTTGTGGCCATGAGAGTCAAGGTGAGTAGATATGGAGGGGCTTTTACCAAAAAAAAACCTTTAAGTCAAGATGCCGGGGAAGTTCACAGACAAATCTCCCATTCCTCAGGTCAGAGCTGAGGGAAGAGTGGTGTTGGAAAGTTATGTACTTGGGCACCACATAAAATTCTGAAACATGCAAAAGGAGAATGTATACTTTTATTCGCAGTAAGTAGATGGTAAATGTATAGATGCTGAGTGGACCTGGAAGGAGGGTGAGGTTGGTGAGAGCTGAACAGACAGCTTCAGCTGTGGCTGGTTTGTTTAAAGGCATCAGACAGATCTGAAGCACTTTGAGCGATAATGTTGAGCTCCAACCAAACTCAGTGTGATTCTCCATTAGTATTCTTTCTTAAAGCTATGATAAATACTGTTCGTGAATAACAGTGTAATTACAATTTAAATGATAAATCTATCTAAACTTTCAGAATCAGCATCATAACTGCATACTCAAATCTAATAAAGATAAATATTATCCATTAGTATATCAAAATATATTAAGGAAATACAGTTTTACTCCCAACTGAATTTTATTTTGTATGTTCAGCCTGGAAAGGAATTGCCTGCTTATGTGTTCAGAAATACAGTCTATATTATTTCCATGCTGGTATTGAATTCGTAGACTCGAGGAAACATCCTGCCTCATTATCCCAGGTAGGTGGGACTAGAGGCAAACAGACCATGCCTAGCAGAGAATAGCTGTTTTCCTACTCTACACACACACACACACACACACACACACACACACATACGAGAGAGAGAGAGAGAGAGAGAGAGAGAGAGAGAGAGAGAGAGAGAGAAATGACTATACATATTTCTCACTGCTCAGTTAAGAGATAGAATATAGGTGAAAGGTGACCAGAGACAATAGCATGAAATTTTAAAGATTGGGCCTCATGCTACAGCTCCCAGCTGACCTCAGACTTATAGCAGCTCCCTTGCCTTAGCTTCCCAAATACTGAGATTAGAGGCTTGAGCCACCATGTGAGCTTCAACCACACTTTATTAACAGACATAATCATCAACAGTGTAGCCAAATATGTTCCCTTGATCTTCTTTCTGGCTTTTCAGCTCTAAAAAACAAACAGTCAAAACTGTCTCCAAAGAATTGTGATCTGCAGTTAAGCAGGCCGAATTCCACAGGCTCCCACTGTAAGTATAATAGATTCAGAAATTTGGAGCTTGATATCTGCAAAGTGGTTTTGTTGTTGCCATTTTGTTGTTTCTGTTTTTACATTAAGCAGTTCCCTTATACTAGAAAAATTCCAGCACCACTAAGCTAAATCATCAACCCTTCCTCATACATTCTGTCCCACATGATAACCTAGTAAAGTATCTCACTCCAGTCAGTGTTCCAGCTCTAATATGCACTCACAGGTACATGTTGGAGCAAATAGGTCACAGGGGAAGGCTCTCACTGAACTGGTCTTTATTCCAAATTGGTGAAACCCTGCTGTTTCAGTCTGTCTGTGCCAGAAGATGTTAAAAACAAGTGCTTGAAAAAACCCATGGGACACATGAGGTCCAAAACAAGACCTAGAAACTGTCTTTTCACCTAGCTCTCATGTACTACCCTTCCCTGTCTCAGGACTCAATGAAAGGAATGTGAACATCTGGAGCCATAGGTTAAGGGAAAGAAAGAAGCCAGTGATATATGAAGAGATCAGTGACCCAGAAGAAGATGAAGATGAATAAGAGGAAGGCTGGACCTGTAAGTGACCCTCAGACATGCTGTACACCCTAGGATATACACATTTCTCACATAATATTGGATCCCACATGGTCAGTTGGACCTGCCAATCATCCATTCCTTGTACTTTGTTGTGCAACATAATGGCTGAATGTAATAACCCATGCTCCCCCACTCCGTATCAATTATGTTAGAAATTTTTCCTGCCCATAATGCTCCAGGCTCCCAAATCCCAGGTCAGCTCTTAATGTGCAGGCCACACCTTTCTCTGATCTAGGAATTCTGAGGCTGTCAATGTGCTCTGAGCAGAGGCTTTGCTTGAAGAGCAGAGACTCCAAGGTTGTGCAGAAGGGAGACATGTATGCTTTGCAGTGAAGGAGGGGGAGTTGAGCACTAAGAACTCAGTGGGATCTCACTGACACTTGCTTTTCTTGTTTTTCTTGTCTCTGTCCCAAACAGGAGAAATAAGCTGGTGATGTGAACAAGAACATGATGGGCATCAGGATTATGAGCAAAACTGTGACATCCTAAGCATCAAAAAGAAAAAGTCTCAGCAGTGAAAGTTAAGCATCATTTTTCTTTCTATAAGGACTGTTTTGAACATTGGTCCTAGTATGTGTCAGATGTTAGCATTGCTCTTGTTGTGTGTCCCTCTCATAGCACTGATCATACTGTGTTTATACTCTATAAGTACTGCTGTTCTGAGTGTGTTCTAGGACCTTTCTTAACTTGTCTTATTGTGTTAAGCACTTTTTTACCATTGTTCTTGTTTGCACCAGTTCATTAGCATTCTTCTTCATATGTTCAAAGAATTCTATAAGCATCACCATTACTACATTCCCTCTATAAGCATTGTCCTTGCTATATTATGAGCTGTAAGCATTGTTCCATTTTTTTCAGTTAACTACTCTCACAGAACTGCTGTTACAAGATACAAAGAACTCTGTGATCATTTTTTTACTGTGATAAGTACCCTGTAAGATGTTAGTGTCCTGTTGAGAAATAAAAATTAATGATGTGTATTTCTGTGTGTCCCCATGCTTATCTTTTGAAGCAAGTATTGGCAGTCCCCTGCACAGAATAGCACTCCTCTTGTCTCTCATATGGTCAACTGCCAAAGGAAATCATAAGTGTTTAAGGTCAGTCTTTTTTTTCTCTGCAGTTGCTCACACAGAGGTTAACACTGTGAGCATCTGTCACTAGCTTTGCCTTATTACAAATGAGTCTGAGATAAGTTTTTCTCAAGTTTTCTGTTTGATGCAATCCACATACTTCAAAGTCCCATATTCATGTACCCTGACACAGTCACTAACACTGGACACTTGTACTACTGGCTCTGTTTACTCTTGTGAGTGCATGTTGGAGATGTGAAGGACAGACTTTAGAGATAGAGTTGCTGTACTAAAGTTGTTATTCTTTCAACAAACACCTAATATGTGGAGTGATGCCCTAGGGCTGGAAGAGACATGGTGGTGTGGTGGGGCAGACAAATATCCCTGCCCAAGTGGAGGTGGTACCTAGAATAGCTTTCATTCTACCCTAGATGAGAGCTAGAGACCCAGATGTATCTGAGACTTCTTGCCACAACTCCTGGAGCTATCTATCATCTGCAGGGGAGCTGAGTTTGTGTCTCACTGGGATAATAAGAACATTAAAAAGATGTGTACATCTTTTTACATAGGGGAAGGGGAAGGGATAGGGGAAGGAAACTGAATATGTCCAGGTTATGCTCCTAATGTCCAGTTTGAAGTCATTTTCCAAGATAAGGAGCCTTCAATGAAAGGAATTCAGGAAAGGAGGGTCAAGAGTCCTGCAGTGCTGTTAGCAGTGGAGTAAGGAGGAGAAAGAGCTAGGTAAAGTGTGCAGAAGGGAGCTGGCAGAGAAGCAAGCAAGAGCCAGGGAAACAGTAGGCTACCATTTTATTCTCCACAAGAATACATACAGAATACACAGAAGAGACACAATGAAGATATGCTTTTGCTTTTCCAGGAAAACAAGGAATTCATAGATTGTCTGACACATGAGACATCCACAGGAAGGGTGCCTCAAAGGTACTGATTCATGATATAAAACTCATTTTTTAACAATTTGGGGATGTCCGTGTGTATGTGTGGTGGTGGGGTCATAAGACAACTTGTTGTAATCAGTTCATTTCTCCCACCATGTGACTTCTGGGGTTGAACATGGATTGTCAGGCTTGGTAGTGAGCATCTTTATCCACAGAGTCTTCTTTGTCTTCCCAAGGAAATATTTTCATGATGTTCTTGTTCTTTCTAATAGTTGAAGATCCTTGCCCCCATTCTCTCTTTCCCCTCATTCTCCTTTATTGTCTCTTCCCAGGTGACAGATGCAAATTCTGTAATGCAGCGGATGCTGGCTTTAAATGTCCCAACACCCAGCCCCGCTACCCTTAAAGTGTGGACCAGTAAAGACAGAAATGATACTATGACAGGATGCTGACATTTTTCCTGGCTTGGCTTTATTTGACAATAATTTTGTGGTATGCTTCCAGGGTCTAACTGAGGATCGCCAGTATGCCACAAAAGGTCTCTACCATTGAGTTACATTTCATTATTTAGTGTCCTCATCACTCTGACCAAATGCATGGGAAAAATAATTTCAATGGGAAAGCCTCCTTTGGGGTTCACAGTTTGAGATGGTTCAGTTTAGACTTACATTTGCAATAAACTTGGGCTGAACAGAATGTGATAGGAGTATCATTCCAAAGAGTTTTCTTCAGTTTTTCCTGGATGGTAAGAAGAAAGAAAAAAAAGGAGAGAACATGAAGGAGTCAGGGCAAGATCTAGTCCCAGGTAAATCCCACAGTCACTAACTTCCTCCAAAAAGGCCCCATCACTTGCTTTTTAACCACCTCTCAAAAATGCCTTCACTTATGAACCCATTAAGGGATTCATACATTGAGTAGGCCCAAGCCCTCAATATCTCATTATCTCTGGGAAAACCTTTATGTATAGACACACAGGTGACCTTTACTAATCTCCTGGGCTTTTCTGAATCTAATCAAGTTTACAGTGAAAATCAATCATATGTGTGTGTGTGTGTGTGTGTGTGTGTGTGTGTGTGTGACTATCTTATATATCTATGGAGATATCATATACATCTCCATAGCCATTTTCATTTTTAAGCCTTGTCTCATTAAATTTGAGTGACATCAAGTGTCCCATCTGCTTACCACAGTCTCCAAAACTGGGAATTATAGAAGGGGGGGGGAGGAGGGAGAGAGAGAGAATATTTGTACATTCAAGGTACTGTATCCGTCTTTGAATTTGTTTTTGTTACATTTTGTTAGGATGGTTGAGGGACGTACTTTTGACTCATGGTCCAACTATGTAGACCACGCTATATTGGAACTTGCTTCACAGCCATGTACTGGTCAGTTTTTCTGTTTTCAAATTGACACAAGCTAGACTCAGCTGGAAAGAGAGAAATTCTGGTGATGAATTGCCTCCATTATATTGGCAAGTCTGTGGAGGCATTTTCTTGGTAACTGATTGTTGCAGGCTGGGGAAACCTCTGGAATGGTGGTCCTGGGTTGTATAAGAAAGCAGTTTGAGCAAGATATGGAGAGTAAGACAGTAAGCAGTATTTTTCCACCACCTCTGCTTCAGTTTCGGTCCTGAGTTCCTGCCCAGACTGCCTAAACTTCCCACCATGATGAAGCATAATCTGGAAGATCAAATAAATGCTGTCTTTCTCAAGTTGCTTATACCCATTGCATTTATCACAGCAATAGAAAGAAAATGAAGAACATCTCTCATTGGTCTGTAATTGCAGGGAGCCGGGACAATCGTCATTATAAGATGGCGCTGACTTCTTTGCATTCTGAAGATTTATTACTTCTAAGACAATGCTTTCGATGAAATACGTGCCTCTGCTTTGCACATGTGCAAGCTATATTGGCCCCCCACCAATCCTGTGGTGCCTGGTAGCGGCAGGCTAAGTTCAGCCAGCGATTCAGGCTATATAAAGCAGCCGCTTTTACTGCTCCCTCCCCTCGCTTCCAGCTCTTCCTTAACTAAAGGCTCTCCAATAAAGTGTGATCCGAGAAGAATCTTTGTGTGGTGGTCATTCTTCCTTGCTGGTCGAGAGGAGTGCGCCACAATTGGTGCCGAAACCCGGGAACTTCGGGCACCGAGCGAGGGGCGTGGAAGATTCAGAACTCGACACATGGAGAGGAGATGTTGGTAAGTATCAGCTGGTATCTCCAGGAATGCTGACTACTGGGGTGGAATTCTGGGTGATCGCTTTTGTCTTTCCCTGCATGGTACTTCTAATTCTCGCATGTTGTCTTTGTTTATGTTGTGACGAACCCGGGAGGGAGTGTCGGTGCTTTCTTGAAAAGTAGCGCGGGAGTTTTTTGCTTAAAACCGAAAGTAAGTCCGCGGTAGATAACGTGGCTTTTCGAGAGAGAAGTCTGCCTTTGTGCCGCCTTCTCTACCCGTGGATAAACTCGCTCGCAGATAAGAGTGTACCATGGGCAATACGCAGGGGACTGGCGCGGATGCCGCCAATTTTCATGAACCCCTGCAGGCATTACTCCGTCAATGCGACTTAAAGATCTCCGCAGGTACTATAAAAAAGATCATTAACGATATCGATAAGATCACGCCATGGATCGTGGTGTCAGGAGACCTTAATTTGGCTTCCTGGAATAAGCTTGGAAAGGATCTAGAGAAAGCGAACCAGGAAGACAGGATAGGGAAAGGCACAATGCCTCTCTGGCGTCTTATTCGCTCCTGTCTCAGGGACGATCGTCATCATGACATTATTAGGGCCGGAAGACGAGTATTAATGCAACACCGATAGCCTTTCAGAGTCAGAAACAAGAAAGGAGGATATAGTTAGGCCTAAAAAGAAAAAAGATAAAATTAAAGAAAAACCTCAGAGCTCTAAAAAAGGTACTGAAGAGGACAGGTTTGAGTCCTTTAAAGAAATAGCGCAGGAGGAAGAGGGGAGAGCCAGGGAGGTAAGACAGCTTTATCCGACCCTGGACGAATTTACAAGCTTAAAAATAACAGATGAGGAATCCAGCGATAGGAAACTTCACAGAGAGTCAGAGGGGGAATCAGACTTGGAAACAGACTTGGAATCAGACTTGGAGTTAGAAGAGGAATTAGATCCTAAAGACAAAGTTTTGGAGGAAACGACCGCGAGGTATGAAAAAAAAGATATGGGCGGCAGCGACCTCTTGTGGCTGAAGGTAGAAAGGAGATTGCACCTTTGGCACCCCCGCCGTATTCTCCAGTGGCTGGGAAGTGCCATTTTATAAAAAAGGAAACCTGGTCGTGCTTGGCGACTGCGTTCCCAGTTTTTGAAAATACTGTTACATTTGAGAGATATTTCGAGCCCGTCTCCTACAAACAGATAAAGGACTTGGCGGAGGCAGTACACACTTACGGAGTAGCCGCCCGCTTTACAGTATCTTTGCTATGCAGGCTCACAATTAACGCGATGACGCCTAACGATTGGCTGGAACTCGCCCGCACGTGTCTCAACCATGGGCAGTTTCTTGATTTTAGATCCATAATTATGGACAAAGCTCAGGCCCAATACAAGAGAAACGTGCAGGAGGAACGGCCCGATTGGACCGTAGATATGCTTCTTGGCCAAGGGCAATGGGCCATTGATCAAACAAATTATCCCTGGGAAGTATACAGGCAAATAAATGATATATATTATAAAGCCTGGCGGGCAATTCCCAATAAGGGCGAGATGGCCGGTAGCCTCACTAAGATTATCCAAGCCGCGGCCGAGCCATTCTCTGATTTTGTCGCTCGCATGATCAAGACGGCGGAGCGTGTTTTTGGGGATCTTGATACCTCCATGCCGTTCGTGCAACAGCTTATCTTTGAACAAAGCACAAAAGAATGTCAGAGAGCAATAACGCCAGTCAAGGACAAAGACTTGGAAGCCTGGGTAAAAGCCTGCACAGAGGTGGGCGGTCCTTTGACCAATGCAGGCTAGGCTGCAGCTGTTCTGTCTGCTGCTAGGGCAGCTAAGGACGGAAAAGGAAAGGGCTGCTTCAGATGCGGTCAGCAAGGGCACTTCAAGCAACAGTGCCCTCAGGCTGCCCCGCAAGGCCTTCCAGGGAATCAGAGAGTTCCAGGAACCTGTACTAGATGTAAAAAGGGAAAGCATTGGGCTAATGAATGCAGGTCAGTAAAAGACATTAATGGACATCCCATTCCCCCTGCCAGTACAAACCCGGAGCCAAAAAACAGGGGGAAGGGCCCTTGACCCCGGGGCCCGCAAATCTATGGGGCACTCCAAACTCTGGCCCCCATTCCCAGCCTATAACAGTCATTCAGGCCAGAAGGGCAACCTCAGGTTCCACAGGGTTGGACCTCTGTGCCTCTTCTGAATTGGTCCTAACACAGGCCATGGGAGTACAGATATTGGATACTGATGTGACAGGACCTTTAGATAAAGATACTGTAGGAATGGTATTGGGGTGCTCCTCTTCTACTATGAGAGGGTTGATAGTTTTTCCTGGGGTCATAGATTATACTGGAGTGATAAAGGTCCTTTGCCATGCACCTTATGGTGTAGTCTCCATAGCCCCAGGAGACAGGATTGCTCAGCTCTTGATTTTGCCCTCAAAACACGGAAATTTCTCCTCACTACAAAAGGAAAGAGGAGATGCAGGCTTAGGCTCTACAGGAGTCAACCTTGCATGCTTATCCATGGAGTTAGACCAGAGGCCCATGCTGTTCTTAAAAATTGAAGGAAAACATTTTCCTGGTCTGGTGGATACGGGGGCAGATCGGAACATTATTCAGATAAAAGCATGGCCAAAACAGTGGCCGCTACAAAAGTCCTCCCAAACTCTACAAGGTCTTGGCTATGCTAACACCCCATGTGTGAGTGCAAAAGAATTGATTTGGAGAACTGAGGAAGGCCAAAAGGGAACTGTACAACCATTTGTGCTCGATGTCCCCATCAATTTATGGGGGCGAGATGTACAACAACAATTAAGACTTAGATTAACTAATGATTTTTCAGAGGCCAGTCAGAGTATGATGAAACGACAAGGGTATGTCCCGTCTCAGGGACTTGGAAGATGCCTCCAGGGGCGTCAGGAACCAGTTGAGCCGGTTCCTAAGTCAGATCGAAAGGGACTGGGTTTTTTCTAGGGGCTGCTGAAAAAGGAGCTTCCAATGAAGGTACGGTGCCCATACCCTGGCTAACTCAAAAGGTGGTGTGGGTACCTCAGTGGCCCCTTTCACAAGAAAAGTTGGAAGCTGTCAGAGAACTGATTAAGGAACAGTTACAATTGGGCCATATTGAGCCCTCTGTGTCTCCCTGGAATACACCTATGTTTGTCATCAGAAAGGCCTTGGGCAAATGGAGGCTGTTACATAATTTAAGGGCAGTCAATGCCCAGATGAAGGTTATGGGGGCTGTCCAGAGGGGACTTCCGCTGCTTTCTGTGCTGCCTCAAGACTGGCCTGTCCTGACTCTAGACATCAAGGATTGTTTTTTCTCTATCCCTCTTTGCCCTGAGGATAGAGAGTGGTTTGCTTTTACTTTGCCATCTGTTAGTCATGAGCAACCAGATGCCCGTTATCAATGGAGAGCCCTCCCACAGGGCATGGCCAATAGCCCAACTATATGTCAGCTGTTTGTGGATTTGGCCCTGGTGCCTGTTAGACAAAAGTTTCCTTTAGTCCCGATCGTCCATTACATGGATGACATTTTGTTAACCGCTTCTTCGCAGGAGGTGCTCCATAAAACTTTCCAGGAGGTTACCTCTGCTCTTATTAAATGGGGACTTACCATTGCCCCTGATAAGGTTCAACAATCCCAAGTAATAAAATTTTGGGGGGCCATTATCTCTCCCTCTGTTATTAGGCCACAAAAGATCTCTATCCGGACGGCTCAGGTAAAAACACTTAATGATTTTCAACAGTTGATGGGTGATATCAATTGGATCAAGGGGTATTTAAATGTTCCCCGGTCAGAGTTGTTGCCCTTATTTTCCATTCTAGAAGGCAATCCTGATGTTACATCTCCTCGGGTGTTGACACCGCTGGCCCTAAAATCCCTCGAAAAGGTCGAGGAAGCAATGACCAGAACTCAGTTAAATCGTTATGATCCGACCATGCCAATTTTATTATGCATTTTGAAAACTAAGAATTATCCTACAGGGGTCCTATGGCAGGATGGACCCCTGTGGTGGCTTCATGGTAATTCTGTTGGGGCTAGAACTGTTCAATATTTTCCAGAGCTTGTTGCAAATCAGGCGCTATTGGGTTTAAAATGTTGCTTGATGCATTTTGCGAGGATTCCAGAAAAATTGATTATTCCTTATACCAAGGATCAAGTAGAGACCTTGGCTGCCACTGTGGATGCATGGGCAATCCTGATGTGTGCGTTCCCTAACCTCACTGATAATCATGATCCTAAACATCCCTTGCTTGCAATTGTAGAAAAGGATTTGGTTTATTTTCCTGTTGTTACTTTAAAAGAGCCTTTGGCAAACGCCTTGACAATTTACACTGATGGCTCCAAAACAGGCCAGGGTGCCTTTGTGGTTCAAGGCCAGGAACCAGTGATTTTGACTTTCCCAGCAGATGTTCCACAGGTTACAGAATGCCTGACAGTCTTAGAAGTGTTTAAGAGATTTGATGAACCCTTTAATTTGTTTTCTGATTCACAGTATGTAGTAAATGCAGTTGCCTCTCTCGAAGTTGCAGCCTCTGTCAAGAGTACGAGTGCTGTTTCTAATATTTTATTACAAATTCAAGACCTTATTTTAAAGAGAAGATATCCCTTTTATGTTGGCCATATTCGGGCTCACACTTTGCTACCAGGCCCTATGTCTGAAGCTAATGCTTTGGCAGACCAGGCAACTCGAGCTCTGCCTCTGGTTGTAACAGATTCTATTGAATTGGCAAGAGATTTTCATAGGTTGTATCATGTGCCTGCCAATACTCTTAGAAAGAAGTTTGATATCTCTAGAAAAACAGCTAGGGAAATTGTAAAGGCCTGTCAGTCCTGTGTATCCTTTCTTCACCCCCCTCATGTGGGCGTAAACCCCAGGGGACTAAGACCCAATGCCTTGTGGCAAATGGATGTAACACATCTGACAGAATTTGGAAAGCTAAAGTATTTACATGTATCAGTGGACACCTTCTCTGGTGTGATTCATGCCACGCCCCTGGCAGGAGAAAAGGTTTCACATGTAAAAATACACTGCCTGGAGGCCTGGGCGGCCTGGGGGAAACCCCTCAGGCTAAAAACAGATAATGGACCAGCATATACATCTCATGGCTTCCGTGACTTTTGCGCCCAGATGCAGGTAGCCCACACCACGGGGCTGCCGTATAACCCACAAGGTCAGGGCATTGTGGAAAGGGCCAATAAGAGCCTAAAAGAAATGCTTCAAAAACAAAAGGGGGGAATAGCTGAGACAGCGTCCCCCAGGGAAAGACTTTCCCTTGCACTCTTTACTCTTAATTTCTTAATTTTGAATGATGCTAAGGAGTCAGCTGCAGATCGACATGTGTCAGAGAAAGCTACAAAAACAAAGGACACAGTTATGTCGAAAGATGTCATTGATAACAAATGGTACGGACCGGATCCGGTTGTGACGAGATCCAGGGGAGTTGTTTGTGTTTTTCCACAGAATCAAGAAACACCACATTGGGTTCCAACCTGTTTGACAAGAGTCATCAAAGATGTTCCCATGGCCGAATCCAAGTCGCTGGAAGATGAGTCTGTTGCTGCTCCTGATGATATGGCCCAGGGGAAAGCGGAGCAGAGATGGGGGATCTTGTCAGCCTTCCCCAAACCCATGCCAGTTCGCTATAATGCGGCTGTGTTTCCCCGATTTTTCACGACCCAAAAGGCACTAGGCCTCCCCTTACTTCCCCTAGACAGGCAAGTGGCTCCCTTGGGAGAAAATAGAAGTTTCCAGGAGGAGGGGTCCATGTGTTTCATGCTTGCAAGATCAGAGGAATCCAAAGGATCATGTATGATCCTTAAAAAACAGGGCCTGGCATGGTTAGAAGGTGAGACAAAATTTACAAACACATCGACAGTAGAAAAAGAAGATTGCATCCAAGCAAACGCTTCAGCCTGCTACAAAGTGCTTAATTCCTCTTTTACTGAGAGGGCGGTGTGGTTTAATGGAACCTTCCTGGTCCCTGGAAATGTTTCACGAACACCACTACCGCCACCCCAGCCGCGGCTTGCCCCGAATTGCTGGGGCTCCTATGAGAATGAGGTCTGGCCATGGTCTGATTGTCAGTCAACTATAGTCACCTGGGCAGACAGCAACAAAAGGTTCACTTTCTCACCTGACATGCGTGGTCCACCTGACACAAGTAATCCGTGGACTCAGGGGTTTTTCCTCCAAGATAGACGAATGAAGCCCTATGACAAATGGATGCTCTGTGGAATTAATGGTAGTTGTACTGATCTGACCACCTTTTCCCTCCTACAAGGAGGAGTGGCAAGTCTCAGTACTTTCTCAGGAGCATTTTCCCTGGTAACGACCATGAAGGAGCCACCCACCAAGGATTGGGGCGCTTCTTGGAATGTGGGAAATTTGACTGGTGGTATCACCGAGGCAAAAGAACATTTTAGTTATTCCACTTATTTGCCTGCCCCGGTGTGTGTTTATCCCCCATTTTTATTTGTGTTAAGCAATTTTTCTTTCAAAGTGTGCTCCAATAATACATGCTTTTTTTCTCAATGTTGGGATGCGGAACGCTTCACCAAAGCCTTGGTAGCCAGGGTCCCACGTTGGGTCCCCGTGCCAGTAGAGGCACCTAGCACCATGACGCTGTTCCGACTCAAAAGAGATTTTGGCATTACTGCAGCGGTTATAATTGCCATCTCGCTGCTGCCACTGCAGCCACTGTTGCTGGCATAGCTATGTCCACCACAGTCCAGACAGCTGCCACTCTAAATAATCTGTCTGCAAGGGTGGCTCAGGCTTTGGATTCGCAAACTGCTCTGGACTCACATATAAAAGGAGGATTGATGGTTGTCAATCAAAGAATCCATCTTGTCCAAGAACAACTGGATATGCTTTGGCAACTGGCTCATTTGGGCTGTGAATGGAAGTTTAATGCGCTGTGCATTACCAGTGTGCTGTATGAAAATTATACTAGAGCTGCCAATTTGTCTTGCTCCTTGTCTTTACATCTTGCAGGGAACTGGTCTGAAGAGTTTGATGTTCTCCTTGGAGGCCTCCGGCGCGCTGTGATTGCAATCAATTCCACACGAGTGGACCTCAGCCTGGCCAAGGGAATGACATCTTGGATCACCTCCGCTGTTTCCCTGTTTAAGGAATGGGTGGGGGTAGGGATGTTTTTAGCGTGCTGCCTGGGAGGATGCGCGGTTTGCTTATGGCTGGTCTGTCGCTTGCGAGCCCAAACCAAAAGGGACAAGGTGATTATTTCTCAAGCATTGGCTGCATTGGAGTGTGGCTCCTCCCCTCAAATTTGGCTTTCTGCCTTAAAGAGCAATTGACCTACTCGGCCTTTGCACCTTCAGGGACAGAATTGCCCATTGCACAAGGTAAGGCGAGTAGAGTTGTCTTGGCCTTAGCACTGCCTTTGCACCTCCTAGGGTTTGACCCCATTGCACCGGAGAAGGAGTGTCTATCTGGCCCTAGGCCTCCCTCGATCGGTCCACACATCATGAGGTGGGGACCTGAACGGGAGCAAGTCCTCATTTTGCTCTTATATTAAAACAAAAAAAGGGGAACTGCAGGGAGCCGGGACAATCGCCATTATAAGATGGCGCTGACTTCTTTGCATTCTGAAGATTTATTACTTCTAAGACAATGCTTTCGACGAAATACGTGCCTCTGCTTTGCACATGCGCAAGCTATATTGGCTCCCCACCAATCCTGTGGTGCCTGGTGGCGGCAGGCTAAGTTCAGCCAGCAATTTGCGCCTCCTTTCCCTATATAAAGCAGCCGTTTTTACTGCTCCCTCCCCTCGCTTCCAGCTCTCCCTTAACTAAAGGCTCTCCAATAAAGTGTGATCCAAGAAGAATCTCTGTGTGGTGGTCATTCTTCCTTGCTGGTCGAGAGGAGCACACCGCATGTAATTTATAATCTTCCTCCCTCAACTTCCAGTGTTCTGGGGTTACAGGGTGTACCACAGCACCCCGGAGAATTTTGAAAGCAAGTATTCTAGTTGTTTTAAAACACTAATCCATGTCCTTTGTCTACAACTTGGAAAAACCAGGAGCAGACATACAGGGATATCAGTAGAATCACTAGAAGGAAAGAGGTCTGAGCTTCATTCATTAAAACCCACAATACTTAACACATATCCTGGACCTGGAGTATAGCTCTGTAGAAAAGTCTCTGACAAACATGCACAGTGCTCTAGGATACAACACTAGAAAAGAAAAAATAGTGCACACATGCATGCGTTCAATGCAGCTTCACTTCATGTTGGCTTCCCTGGCCTGCAGGGTCCAATGTGGCTCTGAGTGTCTGGACTTTGGCATTAGCTCTCACCTTCATTCCCATGTGTCATCATGCAGCGAATACTCTAGCACCCTATGTAGTAGTCAGAGTCACCCAGAAAAGTCATGATGAGACTCAGAGGGGCCTGGGTGTGCCTGGTTTCCACACCTTCCAGCATCATTTCACCTTGTGCATAAAGGCAGAGCTCAGGTGCAGTCAGACCAAGGGCTGCTAAAATAGACATGCTACTAATTCTCATTGGAGAAGAGGTCAAGCACTGTATTAATCTTGTTTTCTGATATTTTCCATCTCTGTCATTTTTATGGTAGGCAATGTCTCTTTTCTAGAAGGTGCCAGCACTCTGTTTAATGCTAAAACTGCAAGATAAAATGACTTTTCTCACTGTACACAGCAGGTAGAACACCATGTGCATCACTCAGAGGGTGAAAGGTCAGGTATGAGGAACAGTATGGCAGATGAATCAACAGAAGTCCAAGATGAAGGCTCAGATATGGAGAATAACAATAGAGAAAAGTAACTCAAGATCCATTCAAGTGTGGACAAGAGGGGATACATAATCTTTTGTACAGGCATGATTTCTGCCAGAGCCATGTCTTGACTTTCTTGTGGAATTCAGTGGTGTATAGAGTAAATTGTGTCATATAAGTGCCACCATCCTTAAGTTGAAACCTTGATGTTGCGTGTGACTATATTGGAGGGAGGGTCTTGAAGGAGCCAATGCAGGTTAGAGGAGAGCATATGGATTAGACCTAGTGCCTCATGCAAGAGGGAAGCACAGCAGAAATCTCTGTTTCTATAGCAGTGATAACGAAGTAATATGGCAGCTGTCAGCAAGCTAGGGAGAGGGAGGACTCTCAGCAGAAACCAACCATGCTATTATTGAAGTCAGTTAAGCTGAGAGTTGTATATAACAAGGCAGTCAAAGAAACTACAGTTGTATTTTTCTGGTGGTTTCCTGGCTAACCACAATGACCGTTTCTTTCCATCATATCAGAGATTAAGGTGCCAGGGGTCATTGCCAGTTACCCCACAAATGAACTCTGGAGGGTCTGAGTCCTCAACACATCACAGCTTCATTTGCTTTGTGTTTTTGACCATCTTATCTATCCCCCATAGAATTTTCCAGAGAATCATAGAAAGAAACTCCCAAAATGAGAGATCTGGTCCACCATTTTTGGGAGGCCAAAAGCATCACACTAACTCCAAGAATATGGCAAGAACTTTCATAATATCAACAATATCTCTTATAAAGTGGAACTTCAAGACAGCTTACCATTAGCCAACCTTGTGTCAGCCCATTCTAAGCTCTCTGGAAGCTTTGCCCTTGTCTTTTCTTTGCTAAATAAATTCTTGTTTAAACTATCTGTTGGGATGGAGATATTAGCTCAGTGGTAGAGTGTTTGCTTAACAGACATGAAGGCCAAGTCATACCTCAGAAGTACCAGAAACAATTACTCCATCTAGGGCTGAGGAAATGGCCCAGTGGGTAAAGTACTTGGAATATATGTACAAGGACCTAAATTTGGATTCCCAGAACCCAAGTTTGGATCCTCAGAACACATATAAAAGCTGATGTGGCAGCATGCATCTTTAATACTAGTGTTTCTATGATGAAATGGGAGTTAGGTTCTCCTATGAGAATTCCCCCCAAAGCTCATGGGCCAGTTAGCTTGGCAAAAAGGAGAATATTTCTTCAGTAAGTTGCCTGATAAGGTGAAGACTGATATCAGAGGACATCCTTGTCACTCCATGAGTGTCCATGAATGCTCTTAAATTTACAAACACACATTCTCTTTCTATCCCTCCCTCTCTCATTCTCCCACACATACATAATTAAAAGAACAGAACTTCAACTGATTGTGTCCCTCAGCTGAATTCTTTCCTCATATAATACAAAAATTGAAGAAAATTTTAGTCCAGAAACACAAATCTTGGGTGTTGTGGAATATTATTTTAACTATGTAAAGGTGTGTTGCATTTGTTTATGCCATGGAAGATTACTTTAACTCTGTAAGAGTGTGTTACATTTGTTTATGCTGCATTTGTTTAATTATGAAAAGATGTGTTGCTGTTTCACCTTGCCTGCCTAAGGCACCTGGTTGATCTAATAAAGAGCTCAATGGCCAACAACTAGGCAGAAAAAAGATAGGTAGGTGTGGCAGGCAGAGAGAAGAAGTAGACAAGAAGAGAATGAGGTGAAAGAAAGGTTACGTCCAGGGCCAGAAGCCAGGCAGCTGCCAGCCAGCCAGACACTGAAGGAAGCAGAAAAGTAATACATACAGAAAGAAGGGTAAAACATTCCAAGGCAAAACATACATAAAGAGAAACAGATTAAAATAGGAGCTAAGACAAGGCTGATCATTCATAACTAATAATGTGTCTTTGTCAAGATTTGATAGCTGGTTGATGGGCCCAAAATAAAGCCTGGCACACTTACCTGAGTTTTTAACCCCAGTTCTGTGAGAAAATAAGTTCTGTTTTTGAAGTTATGTTAAGTATGGTACTTTCTATGACAACCTGAGGTGAGAGGATCATCAGAGCTCAGGAGTTTGAAGCATCCCTGAGCAGCACAGCAATACTAGCAACACAAAAATATGAAAGTGTTTTTTGGATGGGTGTGGTAGTGAAATGTCTTTAATTCAGCACTTGTAAGGCAGAGGCAGGAGAATGGCTGAGTTTGAGGCCAGCCTGGCCTATATAGAGGGTTTTCAATCAGCTACATAGTGAGATACTGCCTTGTAAATAAATAAATACTAAATGTTTTTCTCACAGTAAATGAAACGTAGTTTATCATGAAACAACCTTTTACAGGTGTTTGTTTGTTGCAAATATAAGGAGCATTTAAGAATCAGAAGAGAAATAGAGCATTCAGAGAACCCAGAGTCCTGCCACCCCACCCCTCATCATAATTATACAAATGGTGCCAGCAAAGCCTGTTCCCACTGTCTCAGTGTCAGATGAGTTCCTCATAGGCCTTCCAGAAATCCAACACATGCCATGGGGAAGAAATACTTTGAAACTTGGTGAGATAGGTGTGGAGGTTCCTATGCTGCTTAGGCTGAATAAGAGGGCAGTCAAGAAGATGCAAGTCAGTAATCTAGTCACTATACTGTCTTTCTGAACTAAATGCATTTTGCATTATGAAATTGCCACAGCCTAAAAGGGCAGTGAGTAGAATGTGATGGTTTGAATAACAATAGACCTCATAGACATATATTTGAATATTTGGACCTCAGATGGTGGAACTGTTTGGGAAGAATTGGGAGGGGTGGCCTTGTTGGAGGATGTGTGTCACTGGGGGTAGGTTTTGAGATTTCTCTGCACCTGTTTCCATCACTTTCTGAATGAAGCTTCTCTGATGACAATTGGGCCAGGCACCAATCCCAGCACATCCTGTAAGGTAGGCAGCAAAGATTATAGGTTGAAAGTTTTATGGCTGGGTTGATGTCCCAGGCCCTCCACTGGAAGTCTTGCCTGGTAACAGGAGATTACTAATTCAGACTGCATATCCCTATTGTTCGAAGTCTTAGCAGGTGTCACCCTTGTAGATTCCTGGGAATTCCCCTTATACTAAGTTTCTTCCTCACCCCAAAGTGTCTCCCTCTTACAGGCATCTTTTTTTGGTACTATTCCTCTCCACCTCACTCCACCTAATCCCTCATGTTCCCATCACTACCTGACCCCAGGATACCCACAAAATCTATTCTATTTCCCCTTCTAGGGAGATAAAAAAAAAACATCCCCCACTTGTTATCTAAACTCTCTGTTTCTGTGGATTGTAGTAGAATGGTTATCCTTTACTTTACAGCTAATATCCACTTATAAGTGAATAACAACATGTTTGTCTTTCTGGGTCTGGGTTACCTCACTCTGGATAATTTTTTCTAGTTCCATCCACTTTCCTGAAAATTTCATGATGTCATTGTTTTTAGTAGCTGAGTAATACTGCATTGTGTGAATGTACCACAGTTTTCATTATTGATTGTTCAGCTGAGTGACATCTAGGTTGTTTCCAGTTTCTAGCTATTATGAATGAAAATAGTTGAGAAAGTGTCCTTGTAGTATGATTGAGAATCCTTTGCATATATGCCCAAGAGAGGTGTAGCCGTGTCTTGAGGTAGATCAATTCCCAATTCTCTGAGAATCTACCATATTGATTTCCCAAGTGGCTGTACAAATTGACACTCAAATCAGCAATGGAGGCATGTTCCCCTTGCTCCATATCCTCTTCAGCTTGAGGTGGCACTTGTGTGCCACCATTATCTTAGCCATTCTTACAGGCTAGAGAGAATCTCAGAGTTCTTTTGTTATGTGTGTCTCTGATAATTAAGGATATTGAACATTTCTTTAAGTGTTTCTTGGCCATTTGAGATTCTTTTGTTGAGAATTCTGTTTTGATCTGTACCCAATTTATAAATTGCATTATTTGGTTTTTTGATGTCTAGTTTCTTGAGTTCTTTATATATTTTAGATATTAGCCTATTGTCAGATGTGGGGTTGGTTAAGATCTTTTCCCATTCTATAGGCTGCCTTTTTGTCCTACTGATGATATCCTTAGCATCACAGAAGCTTTTCAGTTTCATAAGGTACAACTTTATTGTCAATCTTAGTGCCTGTGCTGTTGGTATTTTGTTCAGGAAGTTATCTCCTGTGCCAGTGCATTCAAGACTGTTTCTCACTTTCTCTTTTTAAGGTTCAGTGTATTTTGGTTTTATGTTGTAGTTTTGATCCACTTGGACTTGAGTTTTGTGCAGGGTGATAGATATGGATCTATTTGCATTCTTCTACATGCTGATATCCAGTTACATCAGCAAAATTTTAAGATACTTTCCTTTTTGCATTGTATAATTTGAGCTTCTTTGTCAAAATCAGTTGTCCATAGGTGTGTGGACATGTGCCTGGGTCTTTGATTAAATTCTATTGATTCTTCTGTCTGTTTTTATGTCAATGCCATGTGTTTTTTTATTACTGTAGCTCTATAGTAGTGCTTGAAAACAGGGCTGCTAATACCCATGGAAGTTCTTTTATTGTACAGCATTGTTTTAGCTATCCTGTTTTTTGTTTGTTTGTTTGTTTGCTTGTTTTGTTTTTCCATATGAAATTAAGTATTGTTCTTTCAAGGTCTATAAAGAATTGTTTTGGGATTTTAATGGGATTGCATTGACTCTGTAGATTGCTTTTGGTAATGATGGCCATTTTTAATATGTTAATCCTACTGATCAATGACCATGGGAGAGCTTTCCATTTTCTGATATCTTCTTCAATTTCTTTCTTCAAAGATTTGAAGTTCTTTTCATACAGATCTTCCACTTGTTTAGTTAGAGTTACACCAAAATATTTTATATTATTTGTGGCTATTTTCAAGGGTGTTGTTTTCCTGAATTCTTTCTCTGCCCATTTTGCCATTTGTGTATAGGAGGACTAGTGATTTTTGAGTTAATCATGTATCCAGCCACTTTATTGAAGGTGTTTATCAGCTGTAGGAGTTCCCTGGTAGAATTTTTGTGGTCTCTTATGTATACTATCATATCATCTGCAAGTCTTGATACTTGGACTTCTTCCTTTTCAATTTGTATCCCCATGATCTCCTTTAATTTTCTTATTGCTCTAGCTAGAACCTCCAGTACTATATTGAATATATAAGGAAGCAGTGGACAGCCTTGTCTTGTTCTTTATTTCAGTGGAATTGTTTTGATTTTCCCTCCATTTAATTTGATGTTGGTTATTGGCATGTTATAAATTGCCTTTATTGTTTTTAGGTATGTCTCTTTTATTGCTGGTGTCTCCAAGAGTTATATCATGAAGAAGTGTTAGATTTTGTCAAAGGCTTTTTCAGCATCTAATGAGATGATCATGTGGGTTTTTTTTTCTTTTGGTTTATATGGTGGATTACATCGACAGATTTTTATATGATGAACCATCCCTGCATCTCTAGAATGAAGCCTACTTGATCATGGTTGATGAACTTTTTGATATCTATTGGTGAAATTATTAAGGCCAGTCCACGTAGTTAAAAGAAAGATTTATTTAGTGGGTAACTTACAAATGAAGGCATAGGTAGGTGGCAGGTTCTGGAAAAGACACAGCGCAGTCTGGCAGTGTTCTCTGGAGAACTCCCCTTGGTCTACCTCTATCGTCCAGGTCCAGGAAACAAGAGAGTGTGGTGCATCCTGGTCTAGGGTCTTCAGGGCCCTCCCTTGGCCCTGCCTTGTAGGCGTGATGGTTATCAAAGCCTCAATGGGGGTTGGAACTTCCAGACCAAAGCTGGAATGGCTACCTACTACCTTCTTGGATTTGGTTTGCAAGTATTTTATTGAGCATTTTTGCATCAAAATTCTTCAAAGATATTGGTCTATAATTCTCTTTCTTTGTTGAGTTTTTGTGTGTCTTCCATATCAGAGTGACTGTGGCATCATAGAAAGAATTTGGCAATATTCCTTCTGTTTCTATTTTGTGGAATAATTTGAGAAGTATTACAGGCTTATATTTCTTTTTATAGAGGTAAGGCCTCATGAGATTTTCCCCAACCACTTTGGGATGTCTTTTGGTATTGTCCTTGTTCAGGTCATGTTTAGGCAGTTTTTGGACACCATGACCAAAAAGCAAGTTGAGGAAGAAAAGATTTATTTTTCAACATTGTAGTCCATCATTGAAGGAAGTCACAACAAGAATTCAAACAGGGCAGGAACCTATAGACAGAAGCTGGTACAGAGGCCTTGGATTGAGTATTGCTTACTGGCTTGCTTCCTATGGCTTTCTCATCCTGCTTTCTTATAGAACCCAGAACCACAATCCTAGGGGTGGCACCATCCCCTATAGACTGAGCCTTCCCCCATCAATCATTAATTAAGAAAATGCCTTACAGCTGGATCTTATAGAGGTATTTTCTCAATTGAGGTTCCCTCTTTTCAGACAATTCTAGTTTGTATGTCATATTGATATAAGACTAGACAGCACAAATGACCTCTTGTCAACTTGACACACAAATATTTAGCCACACAAATTAAGCCACAATTCTTCCTTTCTTATTTATCCCCAATATCTCACATTAAAAAATACATAAATTTAAAAGTTCCCCAGTTTTCACAAATTCAAACACACTAAAAATTCAGTCTCTTTAAAATATTCAAACTCTAAAAATCTAAAATCTCTTTTAAAAGTTTGAAGTATTTCAGCTTTGAGCTCCTGTGGTGATTTACTGTGTACCCTAATAAAATTTGCCTAAAGATCAGAGAACAGAACAAGCCACTAGATTAAACATAGAGGCCAAGCAGAGGTGGCACACATCTTTAATCCTAGCATTTGGGAGGCAGAGATCCATTTGGATCTCTGTGAGTTCAAAGCCACTCTGGACTACATGAGATTGATTCAGTCTAGGATAGAAACACAACCAGGCAGTGGTGGCACACAATTTAATTCCATCACTAGGAATGAACTAGTATGACTGGGCAGAGATAGGTATATAAGGCATAAGGAGACAGGAACTAAGAGTTCTTTCAGCTGAGGATGCAAAAGCAAACAGTCAGAGGATTCATAGAGTTGGTGAGTCAAGATGTGGCAGTGGTTTGTTCCTATGTCTCTCTGATCTCTCAGCATTTACTACAATATTTGGTTCCTAGTTTTTATTCTAAGACCTTTAGAGATTCAAACAACATCTGGCGTCCAACTTTTGGGGCACAAATTCACACACAAAAAAACTGCTTGCATGTGGCCTTGTAGTCCCCAGCTCAGGCCTGAGCTACATGGGTCCTGAATCTCCACCCAGCCTTGGCTGGAGTGAGTCCCTACCATGCTGGCTAAGTGCTGTGGATGATCTGTATGTCAAATGCTCTGATTGGTCAATAAATAAAACACTGATTGGCCAGTGGCCAGACAGGAAATATAGGTGGGACTAACAGAGAGGAGAATTGAGAGAACAGGAAGGTGGGAGGAGACACTGCCAGCCACCGCCAGGATAAACAGCATGTAAAGATGCCGGTAAGCCACAAGCCATGTGGCAAGGTATAGATTTATGGAAATGGATTGATTTAAGCTATAAGAACAGTTAGCGCCGGGCGGTGGTGGCGCACGCCTTTAATCCCAGCACTCGGGAGGCAGAGCCAGGTGGATCTCTGTGAGTTCGAGGCCAGCCTGGGCTACCAAGTGAGTTCCAGGAAAGGCGCAAAGCTACACAGAGAAACCCTGTCTCGAAAAAAAAGAAAAAAAAAAAAAAAAAAGAACAGTTAGCAAGAAGCCTGCCATGGCCATACAGTTTGTAAGCAATATAAGTCTCCGTGTTTACTTGGTTGGGTCTGAGCAGATGTGGGACTGGCGGGTGACAGAGATTTGTCCTGACTGTGGGCAAGGCAGGAAAACTCTAGCTACAAATGGCGCCCAACCTTTTTTGTTGCAGCCTCTTTGCTGCCAACTCCGTCGGTTTTGGGGCTTCAAAAACCACATGAGTTAGCCACTTTCACACACTTTCCTCGTGCAGATGGCTGGATCTTTTGCTTCTTTCCTCTCCTGGTGGGTTTTGGCTTTCTCTGGGCCCCCTCCTCAGGTTGCTGCCTCACTGTCATCTGAATTGTCATTGTCAGCAGATTTGGTAAGTAATTGGGATTTCTTAAAGGAAAATAATAGTTAAAAAGAATTTTTCCTACATTAAAAAATGGGAAACATTTTTACAATGGAGGGAGTTTCGTCTCTGATAATACAATTGATGGCTTAAATATAGAACAATTGAATGAGAGGATAATTAATGTTAATGGGACTTACATAATGTCAATTATAAGTATGATTTGTTCAATCATTTCTTTTTATCATTAAAAAATTGGTTAATATGAGTGCCAAGATAAAAGCTTTAGAAAAACCTGTTAAAACAGATCATAGAGATATTCAAACCCAGACATAAGGATTTAAAGGAGAACCAATTTCATTATTGCATTATAATGTTACAGAGAAACAGCCTAAGGCTTTCAAACAGCCAACCTTAATCTATCCAGTAACCTTATAGGAACTACCCAGTAATAGATATGCTCAAAGCTGTGTAAGAGCTGACTGGATGTCTGTGCAAATGTTAGATTTGAGGAGATTCAAAGAAGCAATAGTCTCATATGACATCCACTTATCTAATGTGAGGCAGATGTGAAACTCATACTCAACTTGTAATAGAATTATCCCTCAAGACTGGAGAGATTTGGTTGCAACAGTCTTAGAAGCTGGTCCCCAATTATAATGGAGGACATGGTAGAAAGATGAGGCTAAGACCATTAAACAACAAAGTAGAGCTAGAGGTATTGAAATTTGCCAAGATCATCTTAGGTCCGCAGGCAGACTCTGCATGATCAGGAACTCTGACTTCAACTAGGAACTATGACAGCTCCTGATGCTAGGCCCTCAGGCAGACTCCAGGGTGCTTTTTTTGGTTTTTCAAGACACAGGGTCTCTCTGTGAAGCTTTGCACCTTTCCTGGTACTCACTTTGTAGACTGTGGGAGCCCGTTCTCGTGTTCCTCGTGGCTTTACCCAGCAGGTCCGAATAGAGGATGATCAGGACCACGGGCCTGAGTGCAGGTGTCTGAGATGGTCTGCACTTGGCTGTGCTGGGGGAGGAGGTCTTTTGCTCCACCCCTTGGCATCTCTATAAAAGGCCAGAGACAGTCGGGCTGTTGGAATAGGTTCCAGGCCCTCTCGAGGCTATCCTTTATTTTCTATCTGTTTATCTCCGCAAGATTCTCCACTATAAATCCTTCTATCTAATATTTCCTGCTGCTCGCACTCAAGAAAACTCTGGGGAACTGTGGGGGTGGTGGGTAAATGCCCCCACAGAATGGTGCCCAAACAGGGACTAAAGGAAAAAGAAAAAAAGGGACTAAAGAAAAAAAGGGGGAACAAAAAAAGGGGGGACTAAAGACAAATGAACTAAAGACAAAGTAATAGGGACTAAAGATAAAGGAAATTAATAGTTTTATTACAGAGTTTTTGGTGAAAGTACTGTTAGCCCTGCCAGTGGAAAGGCATGCCGGTGTTACGGAAAATATATATTTTTTATATATATTTTTGGGAGGCAGGGGTTTTATCCTCCAGAGAAAAGGAAAGCAGACTGGAAGGATGTCCGATGCTGCAGCGAAATTCTCTTCTGTCAAAATTTTCTATCTTCTATCCCTTTCTCAGTTTCTATCTGTGAAAAATAAGTATAAGGTATAGGGTAGTAATATAGTGTAGGAAAAACTTGTAAGTGTAAGATCGTGTAGGAAAAAATAAGTAAGGCAACTAGACAGAAAAACTCTTCAATTTTCTAACTTTGGAGGCTATAAACACAAACTGGGGAAAAATCTTTCTTTGGGCTTTTCAGGTAGTAGAAAAGCTCTTTGAGCTTATGGGGAGAGTAAGAGTGAAGAGCTATAGAGAGCCCCAAAGGCCAGGAAACTTTGCCTGAGAAAAACAGAAAAACCAAGCTTTTCAGTTACAGCCAAGCTGAGGCATCAAGGGTTTTGTTTGAGTGAGCATTTCAGAATGAAAAGGTGCTCCTAATCATCAATGCAAAGATCCCCTGAAGCAATGCAAACTCTGTTAACATTGTATCCTCGTTTCTGACCAAAAACCCAGAGGCGACTGGCCAGCGTCTCTGAGTTGGAGTGCATTTCGGGGTTACTAGGGTTCCTGCAGTTGTAAACATCCTGGAACACAGAGCTGAGGCAGGAAGGTGCAGGACCCAGGGGAAGATTGCTAATCAACAAAGCAAGCTAAAGCCGGTGGGAACGGCACAGTTGTCTACTTTCCTACAAGTCCAGGGTTGATAGGTCTACAGCTGCAAAAAGAAATCTGAGAGAAAGCTTTCCTATCAGAGTAAGGACCGTTCTGGTAAAACAGTAAAGCTGAACTGTGTATGAAGCAGTCATGCTGCCGAGTCAGAATGCTGTCTGGGGAAAGAGCCCAGCTAGGGCAGAACAGAACTATCCAGGAGTAAAGCTTTCTTTTCTATCAGAGAAAGCATCTCTTTGAGAAAAGCTTTGTTTCAACTGACTCCTCGTGAGATGAGGGAGTGTAGGCCTGAGGAGTGATTGCCTTTGGCATAAGCTCTGTCCTTGAGCACCCAGACAAGCAAATGCAACCCACTGGGGGACTGGGCCAGGTGAAGGCCTGATGAGGCAAAACACCTGTTCTAATGGAAGTTTAGAAATGGCAAAAACCTCCCTTGTTAGATTTTCAGTCTGTATGCAAACAACACAGACCCCAAACGGACAAAAAGCCCTACCTTCAGTAGCAGGGAAAGCCACCACTGTAGTGTCAGAAACTGTTTCTGGGGTAGATGGGATAATCTGAGACCAAACTGAGAACTGTCTGGGAGAAAGACTCTGAAGAAACAGAGGGGACAGATTCCTCCCCAGAAAAATGCATGACCTGACAAAGCTGCTAGAGTTTGAGGCAGATTCGGGGGAGAAAAAAAAAGCCCCTACCTCCAAAGGCAGCTAGCAGAGGTACAGAGCTGCAGACAGATACCTGAAGCTCTGCATCGGGGGGGGGGGGGGGGGGGGGGAGGAACAAGCAAAATGAGAATAAGATCAGTGGGAGAAAATCTCTCTGAAAGAGCTATGGAAAAGCTCTGTTGCAAATGATCTTGTTTATCACTGACTGGCTAAGGCAAACACAAGCCCCGAGGAAAGTTGCTATCAGAAATGCCAGCCTCAATGCTGGCTAATGAGGCAGGTGCAGTTCTGATCCAGGGCCAGTGTCAAATGAAGGAGAGACACCTGTTAAAGCCAGCTGAGGAGAGACCAGAAACCTCCCAATGTCCCATAATTGAAAATGTAAAATGCTTGTTCAAATCTCCTGTTGTAAAAGCAAAAAACTTTGTTCAAACCTCCTGGGCAAGAATTTGTAAGCAAGTCTAGTAAAAGAGAGCCATTTGACTCTCAGACCGGAAAAGAACTATGGGAAATGAATGATATAAGGAAAATGATGTAAGGGACTGATATTATGGACTCATATAAGGAAAATGCATTCTGGGAAAAGTAGTTTTTCTGCTGAAGATGGTGACATTGCCCTGAAACACACTTGTTAGCTCGAAAATAGGTTCATGGTAAACTTAAAATACAGCTTTTAAAAGAATAAGGAGGATAATCATCTAAGAGTTTAAGTGTCAGTTCCACTGGAAAAAATTGGAAGGATATGGAACTAGGTGCTTTGTGGTTTGGGGCTCTGTTGGTAAAATGCCTTATTTACCCTAATAGCTGTGCAAATTTCCACAGCAGTTGGATGACAAAAAGCTACCTTTAAGAGCAAACAAGCCACTTTAAAATCCTTAAGAAAACAAGGGAAAGCAGTTTATACACTGAACGTTGTCTTAGATATGAAGAAACTTATGTTGAAATTAAAAAAGTTCTTTACCTTTTGAACAAACTGCCTGCAATTTGCCTTTGCAAATCTAATAAAGAGACAAGGAAACAGGCATTCAAAAAGAAATGACTGCTTTATAGATGGGAAACAAACTTCAAAAAATCTAGCTGTCTTTCAAAAGAGTTGCTTTACCTGAAAGTTCCTCATGAAAAATCAATGCTAAATATTACAGCTGCTAATAACATCAGGAGTTAAAGCTAATGAAGTGAAAATACTATATCCTGAAAATGTCTTTTCTCAAAGTAAGCTAATGAAGGATACGTTTCATGAAAGAACATCTATGTTCTTGATTCCTTTGAATAGTAACAGTTTTGGTGAAAATATTGGAACTAACAACAATCAAGTCAAAATGTTTCAACAAATTCAAGACACTATTCCACAAGAGAAAGCTGCCATGCTTTGTGGGCCATATTAGAGCTCACTCCAATCTTCCTGGTCCTTTAGCTGAGGGTAATGCGAAATGAAAAGATCCCTGCTCGGGATTATGGAAGGATCCCGATCCTGTGTTAATATGGGGTTGAGGACATGTTTGTGTTTTTTCACAAGAGGAGAATGAAGCTGGGTGGTTACCGGAGTGTCTGGTAAGGAGCGTGGAACTAAGGAAGGTCGGCTCCAATGACGTTCCTATAAAGGAACCAGAATGAAAGTGGCCTGATTAGTATTTCTGAGGTTTTTTCACTGGTTAATGCAAACAGTGAGGAAATAAGAGTTCGGAGCTGTGCCGCTTTTGGCTTTACTAGCTCCTTTAGAAAAATACCTTATATCACCTAATAGCTGTGCAGTATCGGCAAAGAGCTTTACAGCAGCTAAATACGGTAATTTCACCCTCAGGGTGAAGTGAAGTTTTTCAGTAGAGCAAACCAAAAGTACTGCTGTGATAGAAACGTTTGTTTGAATTGAAGTTCTTAGGGGAGCTATTATGAATTTGGGTGAAGGGACAGCGTCTAGTTAAAAACCGTTTACCACTGACAGTATATCTCTGCCAGTTCAGAAAGGCCAAGAGAACTTGGCAACTTTGGGGTGTGGCTTTTTCCGGAGAATGTTACAGCCCCCTAGCAACAAGTATCACAACTCTATAATGACAACACTCACTAAATCCCAGTGCTTTATAACAAAGCTGACTATAAACTCTAAACTTTAGAAATGATGTATGTACTTCCTGTCTAGTTAAGAGAATCTTTCTAATAGAGATGGTGATAATAATTAAGAGTAAGAAGTAGAAAGATGAAAATAAGATATGTGAGTTTGTAAAAATTCCATCTTGGTAGATCTGTGTTAAGAAATCTTTAGGTGTTTGCTAAATTAGATATATGCTAATGGTAGCCTATATAAGATTGTAAAATAGATCTATAGAGTTCCTTTAAGAATATAAGCTTGTAAGAAGTATCTAAGGTAGTCTTAAGACATGTAGTAATAAGCTTGTAAGATGCTAGTTGTAAATGTAAGTTCAAATAAGAAATAAGATGGAATGAATATAAGTATATAAGAATTAATAAGAAATATATTTGCTAAAGTAGTTCTATAGTTTCCTTAAAGTATAAATAAGTAGATGTTAATATGTTATATGTGAGTTTGTAAAAATGTGTAAATGTTGAGTTAGTTTATGCTTAAGCACATGTTATGTGAGTTTGTAAAAAAGTGTAAATGTTAAGTGTTAATCTATTCTTAATGTATATGGTGAAAGAACCTGAGACACAGAAGGTTAGTGTCCCAGTAGGCTGCAAAGTAGGCAGTCTGAATGGTTTCAAAAGCTCCAGAAGCTGCTAAGAAGCTAAGAATGGCGGACGCCAGAACCAGCATAACAAGGCATTCGCAGCTGAGATCTGTGGAAAATTGACACAACACAGAAAAACCTGAGCTAACATCAAAAATGGTGCGGTTTAGAATACTACTGTACCTAAAAAGGTCTCTGGCTTGAGAATAAATGTTCAGAGATGCTTGTTTGAACAAAAATTATTAACTGCAAAAAAGTTTTGGTTGAAAAACGTCTCTTCATATTTGGAAGTGAAAGCCTGATAGCAGAATTTCTCTTGTTTGAACTTTTTGAACTTAAAAATGAGATAAAATTTCAAAAAGATTTTGGTTATGGATTTCTCATATTTGGAAGGCTAGTACCAGAATTTATCATTTGAATTTTAAGACTTAAATAAATAAACAATAGAGATTTCATTGCAATGGGACAGTTTTGAGTAATGACCTAGGAACGGTTTTCTGGACTTGGGTTAAAAATGGAACTGTTTAAATGAAGAAATGTATTTCTACTTAGAATCAAGATGCAATTTGGTGTATGCATATATGCTTTATTAACTGGTGATTTATGAATTGTTTTGTGGAACTGTTTATGTAAAAATGGAATTACTTATGGAACTGGTTTTGTGTTACAAATGGAACTGTTTAAACAGAAAAGTTTGGGTTTTCTAACTAGGCTTGAGATTTTTGCTTAAAATTATAAAGAAAAGGGAGAGTTAATATTCTTTAGTCTATTTAATTTAAATTGCTGTTTGAGTGGATTAATGTCATGTTTTGTTAGTAAGAAATGCAAATGGGGTATACTAAAAGACTACTTTTAAAGTGTGTAAAGAGTTTTATTAAGAAACTGCTTTTGTCTCACTAATTAGACTCCCAGAAGAGGGTTTATATGAGAGAGAATTGTTGAAGCCAAGGTTGGATAAAGCACAGGGACAAATAACCAAATGAATGGAAGCACAGGATCTATGAACCAAAGGCTGAGGGGCCCCCAACTGGATCAGGCCCCCTGAATGGGTGAGACAGTCATTTGGCTTGATCTGTTTGGGAGGCAGCTGTGCGTTGATGCCGGGTCCTGGGCTCGTTGCATGAGTTGGCTGTTTGAATCCTGGGACTTATGCAGGGACACTTGGCTCGGCCTGGGAGGGGGGGAATGGACCTGCCTGGACTGAGTCTACCAGGTCGATCCAGGTCCTCATGGGAGACCTTGATCTGGAGGAGGTGGGAATGGGGGGTGGGCTGGGGGAGGGGGAGGGGGGTGAGAGGGGGAGAACAGGGGAATCTGTGGCTATTATGTTGAACTGAATGGTGTTGTAAAATAAAAAAAATTAAAAAAAAAGAAAAAAAAGAAACTGCTTTTGGATGTTTTGCTAAAAGTTTTCAAAGTGTTAATGGTTATATTGAAATTATTGCTTTTCAATATGGGTTTGTAGGAATTGTATCAGTTTGGGTTCCTCTATCTAGGTTTGAGTTTTTGTTTAAAAATTATAAAGAACAGGAGGAGCTATGAGACTGAATTATGTTCGCAGAAACCTATTGATATTATTGCACCCTGGGTTTGTGGAGTTGAGGAAATGTTTAAGTTTGATGTGAATACATCGAAGTTTTTCCTATGTTCTGTTAACAAGAAAATTCAAAGGACTGAGTTAAAGTTGTAAGACAGAGAAAATTGTTAACTATATATAGCACCATATATGCTAATTCAAATGGTTCTGTTAAGAGTTTGCTTTGTGTTGTAAGATTGAGAGTATTGTGACTATGTATAGCAATATTTATGTTAACCTGTTAATGGTAATGATGAAGCTAAGGGATTCTTTAAGTTTGTAGTCGCCTTAAGAGTTTTTGGTTTAGAAAGGGCTTGAGGCAGCTAAGACTGCTGTGGTCACCTTGGACCTAATTCAAAAGAGAAATGCCATCTATATCATCCTCTACTCCCATACTGGGAGGTGTAACAGCTATGGAGATTGCTGTAAGCCATTAATAGTTATTTTTTTATATATTAAGAAGGGGGACCTGTGGGAGCCCGTTCTCGGGTTCCTCGTGGCTTTACCCAGCAGGTCCACATAGAGGATGATCAGGACCACGGGCCTGAGTGCAGGTGTCTGAGATGGTCTGCACTTGGCTGTGCTGGGGGAGGAGGTCTTTTGCTCCACCCCTTGGCATCTCTATAAAAACCCTGGGCCAGAGACAGTTGGGCTGTTGGAATAGGTTCCAGGCCCTCTCGAGGCTATCCTTTATTTTCTATCTGTTTATCTCCACAAGATTCTCCACTATAAATCCTTCTATCTAATATTTCCTGCTGCTCGCACTCAAGTAAACTCTGGGGAACTGTGGGGGTGGTGGGTAAACGCCCCACAGTAGACCAAGCTGGCCTCTGCCTCCTGAGTGCTGGGATTAAAGGTGTGTGCCACCACCACACGGCTCCAGGATGGCTTTTAAGGAGTATGTTATATGCATGCCTTGGCTACTGGTCTGACCCAATTTCCTCAACCCTATTGGTATGTCCTACTACATATCCACCCTTTTATTTATTACATGGGCACTCAGCAGGAGTTGGATTTCTTTGCTCTGGCCTTGCTGACCCCGCCTCAGGGGGGCGAAACAATTGGACTGTTGGATTGCCAAACAAGCTCTTACCTGTCTTTGACTACCAGCCCTTGAAGAACATCCAACCCTGGGGAGTTGCCCTGGGTGAGCAGTGTCAGGCCTTTTGAATTTCAGAAAGTGAGGCAACTCATAGCCCCCACAGGAGGCTATGAGTTGTATGTCTAAGATCCATTAACACATATAGAGTCACCTTAGTGGCCATCTGTTGTTGTTGTTGTTGTTGGATGTGCAGTAGGAGACACTTAAAAAGGAGAAAGATCAAAAGCACCACCCAACTAATCAAAACATAATTGAAATCCAGGAGGGATCAAACAGCCTCTTTTATATCATGCCAAGCTTTTTCAAAAAATAGAATCAAAGGCTATCAGCTGTGCTCTTGTCTGATTTAGTTGAAAAATTTCATGTGTTAGCTGTAATGGTTAATATAGAAACTTAGCTGACCATGGGCCCTTAATATATTTAGCTAGCTCCCGGACTGCTAAACTAATGTTCCTCATCTCAAAAGGCATTATACAAAATGAGTAAAAGCAAGGCTCCACAAGTTTTCAGCCTTTAGAGGGGCAATGAGAGCAAGAAAGGGGAATATATATATTACCCATCCTGGGTGATTTTCTCTTTGGTGGAAGGCTGATCTATGGCCAAGCACAATCTCTTGCTTGGACCCAAATTGGTGTAGGGGCAGTCTGAGCAAAAACACAAGCACACCCTTTCCTACAGGTTAGCAGGGGGACTGGTGGCTGCTGTTGGAGGGAGATAGGATCTCTCCATCCCACCAGGGGAAGAGAAATGTTCCTTGCCTGCTGGGGACCAGCCTCAATGGTTTCTAGGGTCTCAAAGGGCAGGGATGTCTGGAAGGCACAAGAAAAGACTGGGACACAGAAGTTGGTGCAAGCTGACAAGCCTTGTCAGATCTGGAGATATGCATTTTTTCTGCCTTCTTCTACTGATCTGACTCAACCCCAGTCTTTTATTGTAATAATACAAGGAAATAGGGGATGAGAAAATTCAACAGGTGATTTAATTCTTCACAATAGTTTTAAAAGTTCTTTTTGTAAATCAGCAAAGTGTACCCATGTCGCTTGATTGCACATAGAAGTTCCCAGGAAGAAAGCCAAAGCATACTAGCTTATTCTTTTGCAGGATAATAATTATCAGAACATCTGAGGTAATCACCCCAGAGGCCATCTACTTGCTGTTTCTCAGAAAGCACAAAAGCACAAGCAGTGGTTTAAAGTATCAAACTGCCAGCTTCCTCTCAGCTTAAGTCCTTCTTCATATCTCTGTAATTCATCAAGTTGTCTTCTAACTAGTTCTGGACAACTCTTGTCTTTTATCCCATCTATATGTTACTCCATTTACAGTTTTCTGCCACAAGCCTTCTGGGTTTTTCCCATAATCTGCATAACAGCTTTAACTCTCGCCGTTGTCACAATCTCAATATTATTTATAATTTCATGGAAACCACTTCAGGAGAGAAAAAGAAAACCATAAAGAATAAATAGAGTAGTAGGATAATAAGAACCAGTAACAGTTGCATGGATGAGAATATGACATGTATATGCCATAAAGTCTGCCCTCGGGACACAAGGGTTGTTTTCTCCCTGGCTCACAGAAGGCAGGCTTAGTAGAATATCCAGTGGGGCAGGCCCAGAGGGATTGATGTCCTCATTCTCAGGTACCTCCAGCACAGATTTCACTAGCAACATGTCAGGCTTTTCATATGCCATCTCCAGCACTTGGCAGAGATGCCTAGTGATTGCAGGTTGGAATGAGCCCCTTTTCATAAAAAACTGAGAAAGTTCTTATGGAAAAGGACTTCTTTTAAGGCCAGATGAGGATCTCTCATAGCCTCTGGTGAAATAGTCCTCATCAACAGCTTTTTAAGATCTCTGATGGTCCTCTCAACAGTGGCTTGTCCCTGTGGATTGTGGGGGGTTCCAGTGATATGGGATATCTTCCAGGACTCCAGAAAGTCATTAAATTGTTGAGAGGCATAAGCAAAGCCATTGTCAGTCTTAAATGCCCAATGTACCCCCATAACTGCCATGGCTGACTTAAGGACCTTGATAACATTGATGGCCTTCTTCACAGAAAGGGCAAGGGCATAAACAAAGGAGGAACAGGTATCTATTATCACATGAACATGTTTAAGATTGCCAAAGGGAGAATGATGTATGACATCCATCTGCCAGGTGCCATTAGGCAACAAGCCTTGGGGATTAACCCTTGCACATTAAAGTGGTTCTATGGGGGCAAGAGGAGTGCAAGTGGCACATGCCTGGGGCAAATATTTGCATTGGGAAGCCAGAATTCTGGAAGAAGTATCTGTATTACAAGTGTGGGGAGTTCTGCTAAGATCTTATTTTTTGGCAAATTATTGTCAATAGTTCCTGTGAATCCTGCAACCATTTCCTGGAATGAAGTAGAATCTGCCCAGAGGGACTGGGTATTCTTTTTTAAAAAAGGGGGGGGGAGCCAAGCTTATCTTGCTCTTGTCTATATGTTCTCCATGCTAGCATCCATTCCTTAAGGCTGAGTTGGAAAGACTGGTCAAACTTAGAGGTGACCTTGTGCAGGTCAGAATGTGTTTGATGTATCCATAGAAGAGTCCCAGATTGCCATAACACTTCCAAGAATCCCCTACGTGTCCAGAGGATGATTGCCAATAAAGATCTTTGGGGATCATGGCATTGCAGGCTGGAGGTGGCTAGAATGGCCAAAACCTTTTGTAGCAACTCTTTCTTTAGCTTCTTGGGTAAGCCTAACTTTAGTGAAAGAACAGGTGAGGCCCTCCAACAATGAAAAGAGGTGTCTCATCTTTTGGTCAGGGATGGGTAAGAAAGGTTTAAGAATTAACTGTGCCACATAATTGTAATTCTGATAGTGAGTTATCCTGATTTCTCAGGGATAACAAATATAGGGGTATTATGTTTACTTGTGGACTGTTCAATGTGCCCCATCTTTAACTGTTCTGCAACTAATTTCTTTAGGATTGACAACTTGTGTTCAATTATAGACTACTGTTCCACCCATACTTCTTGATCTGAGAGCCGTGTCAATGGAATGGAGCTAGGAGGCTCGATGGTGGTAGATATCATGGGAACAGTGCCCCTTAGAATTGGGGGTGCAGATCTTGTGCAGGGTCATGGACCACAAGACTCATCTTTTCATGGACTTTGATGTCACCAAGAAAGGCCCTGTCATCTGTAGTTAAGACAACATCCATATCCTCCAAATATCTCTGCCCCACAGGTTCCTTGGTATATTAGAAATGATTGTGTGAATGGCTCCCCAATTGCCATCAAGATCCTTCCAATGGACCAGATGAGTGGTCATCTTAGAATCTTCTTGGCTTCCCACACCACTGCTGGTCCAGGTTTAAACTTCCAAAGAGGGAAGTGAAGCACCTCAGTCTTGGTTAAAATGGTAGCATCTGCACCATGTCAACCAAACTTTTGACAGCTTGTCCATCAAAATAAATGGTTATCATTGGGGAGTGTGGAAAAATGGGCATTGTCCAATAGACTTTTGGATTACCAGCGCCTCCTCTTACTTGCAGGGATGAGGAGTGCCCCATATGGAGTTTAAAGAGGCTGGTGTTTCAGCAAGCTGTGACCTACAACCCTTTGCTGAATGAAATCCTTTATTGCATCTGGGGTATTGGGTCCTTGGTTTTGTCTGGGGACAGTCACACCACAAATGGCCTGGTTTGCCACATCCCCAGCAAGTTCTATCTACCTGGGGACCCTTGGGGGTGTTATTAGCACACTGCCTATCAGTGAGGAAAGCATCCAGTTAGGCAGTAAGAGCAGTAATGGGATTGGTGCTGGGGTCAAGATCTCTGGTAGCCTGCACCCATTTGTGTATGTCCTCATTCCACACAGCTGCAACTGCATTATGGGTTTGGGCATTAAGCACTTCCAAGTCAGTTGTTTAATCAGCATATCTCTAGTGGGGCCCACATCCACTCTGTGCTCTACTGCCTCATTGACCTGAGCCAGGAAGTCAGTGAAGAGCTTCCTGAGCTGTTAGATAAGATTGCAAAAGTTTGCCGAGGGGTCCTGAGGAGTACAGGCTCTGAGGGCCTTGATGGCCAGATCTGAGACCTGTTGAAAATAGGCATTCAAGTTAATCTGTACTTGGTTAATAGGATGGACATATTCCCCACACCCTGTGAGCATATCATAGGTCACCTGGATGTTAAGTAAGATGTTCATCTAGGCCTGGGATTCTACCTGATCCTCATAGGCTGATTTTTAGCTAAGAAAGACTACAGGCTCCAACACAGATTTAAGCAAGTGGTACCAATCGAAATAAGTTTGTACCTGCATGGACCATTGAGCAAGCACTTGCTGAAAGTAGAGGAATCTGGGTGTGACTCATTGGCTGCCTTCCTGATGAGGGAGAGATCAAGCTATGTGAGTGAGAATCCAGGGCTGTTCTTTAGTGTTTGGGCCCATATTGACTGGGGAGGCTTTTATGAACCTACTGACTAACAGTGATGCAGGATATGAGGGTTGTAAGACATCTGGCACTGCGGAAGAGTAGCCACCTCCTGAGGCAGGCTGGTATTGGGGTAGATTGCCCCAAGAATACTGCATCAGAGGGTTATCTACCAGCGGTGATGGTGGGATAGCAGCACATGACTTAATGACAGCTGCCTTTTCTTTGACAAATTTAGAGGACCCAAACTGATAGCTACATTCTCCTTGACCGATTTTGTTGGGCCTGAATTGACAGCTATATTCTCCTTGACAGATTTTGGGGACCCATATTGAAAGCTATGTTCACCTTGCCAGATTTTAGGGGGCCCAAACTGACAGTTATGTTCTCCTTGACAGATTTCATGGGACCTAAACTGACAGATTTCTCAGGGCCCAATTTGTCTGTCTCCTCCTCATTGGATATTGTAGAGATATCTGACAGGAAACTGATGGGGTGTGAAATTATTACCCATCTTTTCAACAGGGTAAAAATTTGTATTGGACCCTTATGTCCTGTGCTTAGTGGGGGGACTTTCATGGTTTTTTTTGTTTTTTGTTTTTTTTTTTTTTTTGGCCATGACAATATGCCCACACCATGTCTCTGGATGAGGAATGGCAATTGGGAGCTGAGCCTTGCTTCTACCTTCTGGTGGGTCAATCCTTGTGTGGAGGTGCCAGGCAAACTGAAGCAGAAAAAAATGTGACTTCTTAATGAAATGGGCAGATAAACATGACAGACAACACAAAAGAAGGAAAGAATTGGGGGTCCCAAAGCTTACCTGCCAAAGGATGGAAAGAACACAACACTGAGAGGTCTTCTCACTGAAACACACCATCTTGGGGGGCACTGTCAAGTACCACAAGTGAAGAGAAGGAGCCAATCAGAACCTGCACTGGGAGAAACAAAGTAACAGAAGTCCCACGTTCAAGCACCAGATGTTGCTTGAATCCAATTCTAACAGCTCCCTCAAGGGAGGGTATGAGAAGGTGCAGCATCAATGACTCAGATACTGGGAGTCCATTGAAAGCAAATAACAAACTCCTTTATTCAATAACAAGGAAGGCCTTATATACCCTCCTTCCAGCACACAGTCTGTGTGTTCATCCCTCATTGGCTGGGCACGATCAGGAAATCTGACAGCAACTGTTGCTAGGTCCTCAGGCAGACTCTGCACAATCAGGAACTCTTACTTTGACTAGGAACTATGACAGCTCCTGTTTCTAGGCCCTCAGGAAGACTCCAGGGTGGCTATTAATGAGTATGTTATGTGCATGCCTTGACTACTGATCTGAGCCAATTTCCTTGACCATATGGGCCTGTCCTACTATATACCCTAATAAAATTTGCCTGAAGATCAGAGAACAGAACAAGCAGCTAGATTAAATATAGAGGCCAGACAGTGGTGGCACACAACTTTAATCCTTGCACTCAGGAGGCAGAGATCCAAATGGCACCATGGTAAGTTCAAAGGCACCATGGACTACATGAGATTGTTTCAGTCTATGAAAGAAACAGAGCTAGGCAGTGGTGGCACATGCCTTTAATCCCAGTAAGAGGAATGAACTAATATGGCTGGGCAGAGAAAGGTATAAGGAGACAGGAACTAAGAGTTCTTCAGCTGAGGACACGGAGGCAAACAGTAAGAGGATTTGTGGAGTTGGTGAGTTGAGATGTGGCAGTGGCTTGTTCCTTTGTCTCTCTGATCTCTCAGCATTTACCCCCAATATCTGGCTCTGGGTTTTTTATTGTAACACAATTTAGAATCTGAACAACATGCTCCTCCTGTAGAAATTAAAACTAAATTAAATACTTTCTTCAAGAGTGAAGAACCAGGGCACGGTCACAATCTGGAACAAGCAAAACCTAATTCCAACAGTATAAATAACTCAATGTCCAATTATCTGCGATTAACTCACAATCTTCTGGACTCCTCCAAGGATCTTGGGTCACTTCTCCAGCTCTACCCTCTGCAGCACACACAGTGTGTCTTCTAGGTTCCAGCTGGCTCCACTCCACTGCTGCTGCTGTTCTTGGCAGTCATCCCATGGTACTAGCATCTCCAAAATACTTGGGTCTTCTGCTGCAACTAGGCTGCACTTTCACCAATAGCCTTTTATAGGCTCTCTTTATGGTGACAAGCTTCAACTTTTCTTCATGAACCTATCAATCCTGGGTCTTCAACTGCTGTTCTGGCTGCACCTTCACCAATGGCCCCTCCTGGCCTCTCACAGTGCTAAGTCTCAACTGATGCTGGTCTCTTCTCAATCACCACTAATTTGTTAGCTTCAGCTGAGCCACATCAATTGTCCCAGTAATGCAAAGGTTTCACTTCAATGTTGCCAGTCTCTTGTTAATTACAGATGACTCTTCACCCCCACCTCACCAGAATGACAAAATCTCAATTCAAAATAGCAAATGAACCTAATAGTCTTTAAACTTCCATCTGAAAATTCACAAAGCAGGCTTGCGAATCTTCTGGGCTGCTCTCAATATTCTTATCTTCCAAGCTCTTACAGAGCAGTTCAGTGAGCTCTCAATACTCAATGGCTTTTCCAGCCCACAGTTCCAAAGTTCTTCCACAATTCACCCCAAACCATGGTCAGGTTTGTTACAGCAATACTCCACTTCTGGTACCAATTTGTCTTATTTAGGGTTTCTGCTCCATGACCAAAAGCAAGCAGGGGTGAGGTGGGGATGTTATTTGGCTTACACATCCATATCACTGTTCATCATTGAAGGAAGTCAAGATAGGAACTCAAACAGGCTAGGAATCTGAAAGCAGAAACTGATGCAGAGGCCACAGAAGGGTGCTGCATACTGGCTTGCTTTCCATGGCTTTCTCAGCCTGCTTTCTTGAGGAAGCCAGGACCACCAGCCCAAGGATGGAACCACCTACAATGGGCTGTTCCCTCCCCCATCAATCACTAGTTAAGAAAATGCCTTACAGCCAGATTTTATCGAGGCATTTTCTCAATGGAGGGTCCCTCCTTTAAGATAACTCTCCTTTGTGTGTCAGATTGACATATGACTAGCCAGCACACACACGCATATATGTATATAAATATAACCTGTTCTGTCTGTATAATATAACTTGTATGTATATTTTCAGGGATGATCATTTGGCACTGGATAACCATTTGGTGTACTATTATCTGGGGAAGACCATATCTCCTGCTCCCAGCTTTCGTGAGTCATTTATAGGTCTTTGTGTAGGGCTGGGGCCTTGTCAGCTTTTCCTCATTCACTTTAATGTGTTTATTAGTGTTGTCCTTGTTCATATCATGTTTGGGCAGGCATGCTGGTAAGATCTTATGGCTTTAACTTCTGGTATTAATAGGAGACATAATTTTACAGAAAACTCCATGATCCTTCACCTCTAACAATTTTTTTCATCCCTTCTTCATCAATGTTCTCTGAGCCTGAGTTGCAAGTGTGTTGAAGATGTATACTTTAAGACTGGGCTCCAAAACTCTGCATTTTGATTGGTTGTGAATTCCTATAATGATCTCTGTTGCAAAGGTAAGTTATCTTGATGAGGAGTGGAGACTACATTTATATATGAGTATAAGGAAAATGTTTATAAATTGTAGTTAGGGATTATGCTGGATTGCTAAAGTAGTGGTTATAGATTCTCCTCCAATAACCATGACTTACTACCACTGAGAGTTTAGCTATGTGTCTAAAACCAGGCATGATTTCTTTCTGGATGTGTCTTCAGTTCAATTAGAGAGCTGTTAGTTACTTCCAATATTAGCATGCTACTACTGCACCCTTTGGCTTATTGTGCCATGATGTTCAGTATGGTTCATAGGCATCATACCTGGGTAGAACTTTTGGTTGCTTCCCTTTTTTGGAAGTTTGCATTGTACCTTTTGTTACCATGAAACTAGTCCCATGGGAAGAGGCATTCAGGTAAGTTCTAGCTCAGGGGCCTGTAGGTGCTGTTTCTAAAGTGTTTGGAGCCTTTATCAATAGTCACTTACCTTCTACCTTTTGTTTTGTTTTTTGTTTTTTTTTTTGTGGGGGGGGGTACAGAGTTTCTCTGTGTAGCTTTGCACCTTTCCTGGAACTCACTTGGTAGCCCAGACTGGCCTCAAACTCACAGAGATCCGCCTGGCTCTGCCTCCCGAGTGCTGGGATTAAAGGCGTGCACCACCACCGCCATTGCCTTCTATCTCTTTAGGACAACCAAGGACATCAACAATAGATGATATATGCTTTCAGTGTCTCTTAGACAGCCCTGACCAACAACTCAAAAAAGAGCTTCACAAGTCTGGTATCGGATTGGGTGGCTCTTTTCTTATCAACACAGCTAATAAAATGTTTGTTAAAACTATGTATGTATAAATATACACTGAATTACAAGTTTTATAGGTTTTTTGTTTTAAGTAAATGGCTAATAGTATAATTGATTCCTTGTGGATTTCCCAGACGTCCTTATTGTGATCTTACCCTTTTCCCACATTATTCTGTGTTTACTCTCCCTGTCCCTAAAGAGCCCCTCCCCCAACTTTCCCATTTCTGCTATCAGATCACTTGTATCCTACTGTTCCCTTTATCATCTTCCCACATTCTTCTGAATTTACTCTGGCACCAAAGAGCCCTTACTTCCTTTGTCCCGTATCATGTCACTTGTACCTCAATTCCCTTCTCTATTGCTCCCCTACTAAACTCCCTAACTTTTACCCTTCTGTAGTTACTACTGGATATGTACTCACATATGAAGATTCATTGAAGCCTCCAATGAGAGAGAACATGCAAGGTTTGTCTTTTTGGGTCAGGGTTATCCAACATAATATGATCATTTCTAGTTCCATCAATTTGCGTGCAAAGTTCATGACTTCATTTTTCTTTACAGCTGAATATTATTCCTCATGTATATGTATCACATTTTCATTATCCATTTGCCACCTGAAAGACACTTACGTAGTTTCTATTTTGTAGGTATTGTGGGCAAAACAGCAATGACCATGCCTACACAAATATCTATGAAGTAGGAAGTTGAGTTCTTCAGGCATATGCCAAGGAGTAGTTTACCTGGGTCATATGATAGATATATTTTATCTTATTGAGCACTGTCCACACTGATTTCCATAGTGACTGCTCCAGTTTGCTATCCCACCAACAGTGAATGAGGGTTCCTTTTCCCCACACTCCCTCCAGCATTTGTTATTAGTTCATCAGTTGATCTTTGGCATTCTGACTAGGATAAGATGAAATCTCAAAGTTGTTTCAATTTACATTTCCCTAATTACTAGGCTTGATGAGCATTTTTTGAGATATTTCTTGGCCATTGGTTTTTTCTTTGGAGAATTCTCTATTGAAGTCCAAGACCATTTTTCAAATCGGTCATTTGTTTTTTGATGCTCTTATTTTTTGACTTCTTTGTATAATCTTAATATTAATCCTCTGTCAGATGAACAGCTGGCAAAGATTCTTTCCCATTCTGTGAGCTATCTCTTCACCTGGTTGATTGTTTCTTCAGCTGCGGAGAAGCATTTTGTTTTTTAAAGTTCCACCTGTCAATTGTTGGCCTTGATTGTTGAGCTTCAACTTTTCTCCATTTAAGATGATGTTGCATATGAGTTTCATATATATATATGAAATATATATATATATATATATATATTATTTTGAGGTACATTTCCTCTAACCCTACATTCTCTAGGACTTTTTTTTCCTTTTATTTTATTTTACAATACCATTCAGTTTCACATATCAGCCACAGTTTCTCTTGTTCTCCCCACTCCTGCCCCCTCCCCATTCTCTAGGACTTTTTTTTTTAAAAGGCTTTTTTTTTCTTTTCTTTTCTTTTTTTTTTTTTTTTTTTTTTTTTTGGTTTTTCGAGACAGGGTTTCTCTGTGTAGCTTTGCGCCTTTCCTGGGACTCACTTGGTAGCCCAGGCTGGCCTCGAACTCACAGAGATCCACCTGGCTCTGCCTCCCGAGTGCTGACTTTTATCATGAAGACATATTGGATTTTGTGTAAGACTTTTTTCTGCATCTATTAAGATGATCATGTGATTTTTGTCTTTAAGTCCATTTATGTGGTTTATTACATTTATTGACATTCTTATATTGAACTATCCCTGCATTTAAGGGATAAAACCAACTTGGTCATGGTGGATAATATTTATGATGTCTGTCTTCTATTTATAAGAATTTTATTGAGTATTTTTGAGTCTATGTTCATGTGGGCTATTAGCCTGTACATTTCTTTTTGTTGTTTTTTTTTTTAACATGGTTTGTGTATTAGAGTGATACTGGCTTCTTATAAGGAGTTTGGGAGTTCTCCTTCTGATTCTATTTTTGGAACAGTTTAAGAAAGGCTGTCTTAGAATGTATTTGCATGCCTGATTATGTTTTGTGATGAATCATCTGGTCCTGTACTTGTTTAGCTGGATAGCCTTTTACTAGTATTTCATTTTCTTCATTTGTTATGGGTTTGCTTAGATTGTTGACTTCTTGGTTTAATTTTGTTGCTTTGGATCAGTCTAGTAATTCATTCATTTCTTTCAGGTTTTCCACCTTTAGTGGAGTACAGTTTTTTTTTTTTAATATTCCATTATTATTGCTTCTCAGCCTTTTGGCTAAGATCAAGTGTAAATATTCCATTATAATATTTTGAATTTCTTAGGTGTCTTTTGTAATGTTTCCTGTTCATTTCTGAATCTGTCCATTTAGGGCCTCTCTTTCTTTCTTTTATTTAGTCGGGCCAAGGGTCATAAAATCTTGTTTATCTTATAAAAGAACCAGCTCTTACACCTGTTGATTCTTTGTATTGTTTTCTTTGTTTCTATTTTGTTGACTTCTGCTCTTATTTTTATTATTTCTTAGTGTTTTATTATTTCTTAAGTTTCAATCTTGTTTGTTCTTGCTTTTCCAGCTTTTTGAGTTGCATCATTAAGTTAATATATATGCTCTTTCCAGTTTTTTTTTTATGTAGGTATTTAAAGCTACACATTTTTCTCATAGAATTGATTTCAATGTGTCCCAGAAATTTTGTTGTGTTGTATTTTCATTTTCATTTAGTTTCAGGAATTTTTTTAGTTTTGTCATGATTTCTTCTTTGACCCATTCATCAGTTAGTAATGAGTTCTTTAATCTCCATGAGTTTATATATTTACTAAAGTTTTTTTCCTGTCAAATTTAAGTTTTATTTCCTGTGGTCAGATGCAATACAAAGAATGGTTTCTATCTATTTTAATTTTTCAAGATTTGCTTTGGGTCCATAAATGTGGTCTGCTTTAGAAGAGTTTCCATGTGCTACTGAAAATAATTTGTATTTTGGGGGGTTTGGATATATTATTCTGTATATATCGGTTAAGGCCATTTGACATATAATTCTGATGTTTCTATTTTTTTTATCCAGAGGACCTGGCTATTGGAGAAAGTGTGAGTTTGAAATTAATGGACTTATATTATTGTGTCTTTAATCCAGTGATAGATTTATTAATAAAATTTGATGCCCCTGTGTTTGGTATATGTGTTTAGGACAGTAATATCTCCTTGGTTAACTATTCCCTTGGTTATAATGAAATGACCCTATAAGTGGTTTTACATTAGTTTCAGTTTGAAGTCTATTTTTTGAGGTATTAGGATAGTGACAACTGCCTCCTGGTCACATTTGTTTGGAGCACTTTTGTTCACGTTTTTACTCTAAGCAGGTGACTATCTTTAAGACATGGATACTTTCCTTGGAAGCAACAGATAGGTGGATTTCATTTCTTGATCCATTCAGATAGTTCAAGTCTTTTGATTGGAGAATTGAGGCTATTGATATGTAAAATCATATTGAAATGTGTATGCTAATTGTTGTCATTGTGCTGTTTATTTTTTTGGTGTTTGTGTTCTTAGTGGTATTTTGTGTTTTAATAATCACATATTCATATTTCTTTCTATAGTTTCTCTGTTGTGCTCATTCTTTTCTTCAGCCTCAAATAATGCTTCCTATTTTTTTAGGGTTGGTTTGTTATTTTTACATTTTTTCTTTCTCCTCCAATCATAGCAAATAGTTTTTCTGGGTATATTATTCTAGGTTGACCATCACAGTCTTTTAGGACTTGGAATTCATTGCTCTAGGTTGTTCTGGTTTCCAAAGTTTCCATTGAGAAATAAGCTGTTATTATGTTTGAGTTTTCCTTTATATGTGACCTGTGTTTTTTCTCTTGCACACTTTGTTTGTTTTGCATACTTAGTATTTTAACTATGACATTCCCTAGAGATTTACTCTTCTGATTTTGTCTATCTTTTGCTTAGTTGTTTCTGTTTTTTTTTTTTTTTTGTGGGTGTGTCTTTCCTAAGTTTGGGAAAGGTTTCTTCTCTGATCTTTTTGAAGTTCTGGTCAATGAGATTGTCTTGGCATTCTCCCTCCTGTATGCTTGTAATTCAAATGTTTGATTTCATCAAGATATTCCATATTTCCTGTGTTAAACATCATATTCTTGTTTATTTGTTCTAGATATTCTATTTTATCTTAGGGTGCTCATATTTTATCTTCCACTTATTTCATTCTACTTGTAAAGCTTTGTTTTGAGTTTTCAAGTTGAAATATTGGATTTTTTCAATTCCATGTTCATTTCTGCTTGAATCCTCCTGGATTGTCTTCCTCATTAGCCATGTGTTGTATATTCATAGATATCCCTTGGGCATTTATTCTCCTTAAGACCTTTCCCCTTGATTTTATTAAGATGTTTCTTTGTGTCTTCTATATACTACTTTAATTCTTTGATGAACTTTATAATTGTTCTATTAAATTCTGAATGCTAGGGTTCATCTAAGTAATTCTCTTTGTCAACCATTTCTATAGCACTGGTAGATTCTCAACATATGATACTGGCTTGATCTTTCAAACTTCTGGTATTTTATGATGATGTTTTGGGTACATGGACTTGTTTTGTTAGATGTAGAAATGATGTAGGAAGAGAAGGTTATCTCAGAGGAGAGGATGTCTGGTGGATTGAGCCTAGAGGTTGGAAATGGCTTGTGTTGGATGAGGTCAGGTAGATGGAGAAAACTGTGCTGGTATACAGGGTGTGAATCCTGGTGCAAGCCTGGAGTGAGGAGATTGATCTGCCTTGATGGAGTGTGGTTGATACATTGTGCACCCCAATATACTTATCTGGGGTCAGAGAACAGAACAGCCACAATATTAAACATAGAGTTTAGGCAGTGATAGCACACACCTTTAATCCTAGCATTCCAGAGGTACAGATCCACCCAGATCTCTGTAAGTTCAAAGCCATATGGGAAACAGCCAGGCATGGTAACACATGCCTTTAATCCCAGGAAGTGATGGCAGGAAACAGAAAAGTATATGAGGTGTGAGTACCAGGAATGAGAGCCTTTTTAAGCTTTTAGCTTTTAGCAGCAGTTCAGCTGAGATTCATTCGGATGAGGACACAGAAGCTTCAAGTTTGAGGAAACAAGATCAGCTGAGGAATTGGCTAGGTGAGATTAGCTTTGGCTTGCTCTGTTTCTCTGATCATTCAGCATTCACCCCAATACCTGGCTCCAGGTTTTTTGTTTTTGTTTTTTTTAATTTTTTCTTCTTTTATCCCTTCCTAACCAGTCCATTAAATAGGTTTGCTTTTATTAATAAGACCTTTTAAGATTTGTGCTACAGTGAAGTGGTAGTATATAGCAAGAGAACACCCTGCCCACATAAAGCATGGATCCCACAGACCTTCCACCTTCTAACTTTCCTCCCCCAACTTGTTGATTTATCCTAAGTCCCAACTACAGCAGGCAACTACTACTAACCTGTAGTCCAATTCTGCCAGGGAAAGCGCTAGGCTGACAGCATATCTTCACCTTTCCTTCTGCTCCTTCATGCCAATGTCCCCAGTCTCAACTCCAGATCTATAACAAAAGCAATGCTGCTGTCTCTATTTCATCTCTAATCCCATACCAAACAGATCACAAAGAATTCCTTCTCCAAACTCATTTCATTATCCCAATTTGAACAGACCTATATATAACATCTAGTGAAAAATAAATTTCAAAACAAAACAAAACTTGAAAGTCCAGGGCCACATGGTTTATTTAAATTCTAACAGACATTTAAAGAAGAGTTAATATGAACAATCCCCAAATTACTACACAAAATAGAAACAGGAAAAACATTACCCATTTCATTTTATGAGGCCACAGTTACCCTGATACCCAAAGCACATAAAGATGCAACAAAGAAAATTACAGACTAATTTTTCTATGTGAAAACAGATACAAAACCAATAAAAATACCTGCAAAACAAATGCAAGAACATCATAACGAACAGATACCATGATCATGTAGGCTTCATCCCAGAGATTCATGGATGGTTCAGTGTATAAAAATCAATGAATGGTATCCACAATATAAACAAACTGAAAAGAAAACCAGACATGGTCATCTCACTAGATGTAGAAAAGGCCTTTAACAAAATTCAACATCCCTTCATGACCCAGGTCCTGGAGAGATTAGGGATACAATTGATATGTCTCAACACATATAGCAAGCTCACAACCAACATCAAATTAAATGGAAAGAAATTCAAAACAATTCCACAAAAATCATGAAGAAGACAAGGCTGTCCATTCTCCATAGTGATTGAATGTAGTACCAGAAGTCTTAGCCAGAGAAATAAGGCAACTGAATAAGGGCGGGGGGAGGGGGGGGAGATACAAACTGGAAACAAAGAAGCTGAACTATGATTATTTGGAGATGATATGATACTTTACATAAGTGACCAAAAAAATCCACCAGGGAACTTCTTCAGTTGATAAACACTTTCAGGGAAGTGGCAGAATACAAGATTAACTAAAATAAATAAGTAGCCCTCCTATATACAAAGGACAAATGGACTGAGAAAGAAATCATGGAAACAGCACCTTTCACAAAAGCTTCACATAATGTAAAGTATCTTGGGGGATAACTCTAACCAAGCAAGTGTAAAACTTGTATGATAAACTTCATGTCTTGAGCCTGGCAGGGGTGGCGGTGCATGCCTTTAATCCCAGCATTCAGGAGGCAGAGGCAGGTAGATCTCTGGAGATTGAGGCCAGCCTGTGCTATAGAGTGAGTTCCAGGAAAGGCACCAAAGCTACACAGATAAATCTTGTCTCGAAAAAAAAAGGGGGGGGGGGACGTCATGCCTTGAAAGAAAGAAACTGAAGAAGACATCAGAAGATGCAAAGATCTCCCATGGTCAGTAGGATTAACATAATAAAAATGGCTATCCAACCAAAACCAATCTACAGATTCAATGCAGTTCCCATTAAAATTCTAACATAATTCTTTACAAATCTTGAAAGGACAATATTCAATTTCATATGGAAAAAGAAAAAAAATCCCAGGGTAGTTCAAGCAATCTTGAACAATAAAACAACTTCCAGAGATATTAATTAGCATGATTTCAAGTTGTATTACAGAGCTATAGTAATAAAAGCAGCATGGAACTGGCATACACAAAGTCATGTCGATCGGTGAAATTGAAGATACAAACTAACACACCTGTGGACATCTGATTTACGATAAGGAAGCCAAAGATAGCATGATAGAATGATAGCATCTTCAACAACTGGTACCGATTGAAGCTGGATGGCTGCATGTAGAGGAATGTAACTAGATCCATACTTACTGCTGTGGATATCACTTTATATAAATAAAACACTGATGGCCAGTGACCAGACAGGAAGTATAGGTGGGACAAGGAGAGAGGAGAATTGGGGAAACAGGAAGAAGGAGGGAGAGACACTGCAGCCACCGCCAGGATAAGCAGCATGTAAAGACACTGGTAAGCCACCAGCCACATGGCAAGGTATAGATTTATAAAAATGGGTTAATTTAAGATATAAGAACAGTTAGCAAGAAGCCTGCCATGGCCATACAGTTTATAAGTAATATAAGCGTCTGAGTGATTATTTTATATGTGGATTGTGGGACTGTGGGGCTTGGTGGAACCTGGAGAGAAGCCCTCCAGCAACAGAAACTCTTATAAAGGAAAACATTTATTTGGGGTGGCTTAAAGTTTCAGAGGTTTAATCCATTATCATCATGATGGGACACTATGGCATGGTGGCTAACATGGTGCTGAGGAGCAGAGAGTTCTACATCTTGATCTGCAGACAACAGGAAGCAAACTGTCTTACAGGCATAGCTTGAACATAAAGACCTCAAAGCCCATCCCCATAGTGACACACTTCCTCCAACAAGGCCATACTTACTCCAACAAAGCCACACCTGCTAGTAGTGTCACTCTCTATGGTGGCCATTTTCTTTAAAACCACCACACACCCCAAGCAGAAGAACTTGGCATCTTTGGCCATGTGGCTCTGGCTTTATCAAGGAATATACAGTAAAATGGTTTGTGGAACCTTCCTTCATGGTTAAGGAAAGCTGTTGAGGCAAGGCATGTGGTAGGGGAATCCCTGCATGGTAGCCCAGAGAAGCCATTGTATGAGGTTATGAAGGTGAACCCTGGATTACCTTGGAGACAACAAGATGTTGGAGATGCCAGAGCCATGAAATACCTACCATGAAGAGCTATAGACAGGTTATAGAACCAGCCCCAAAGAGAGAAGTGTATTGCAGCCCTCAAAGCTGGATGGAAAGAGCCATCTAATAGATCCTTTAACTTCAGATGGAGCTGTAGAATTTGGAATTTGCCATTGTTATGGAGTTTAAATCCACTGGGAAAAGACAACTGATTCAATTCAAATTATAATTACTGCTAGTAGGCTGGTAGACGTAAAGTCAAATTGAAGGCATGTCATGTGGAAGAGGCTAGAGAAAGGGTTTTTAAAGGTGAGCATCACAATTATCTCATTTGCATGGAATGTGTAGCTGGGGGAGAAACTACTTTTAGTCTTCTCAGCTGTGTGGAGCTATCTCTCTCCCTTTACAAAGCAATAAAGTCACTGTCTCACTCCTTAGTACACAGAGGTAAGTGGGTTTACAAGAGCCAGAGCAAGCAGATAATTATCTCATAGCAGTTTTACAAAGAGTCAGAGTTACTGGGAAGCTATCTTTTAGGAATTTAGAATGGGTGCCTCAAAGGGAGCACAGAATGGAGTTTTCATTACCCATAATGGGTTTTGGTCTTGCTTTGGTCCAGCATTGCTTCCCTATTGGTATGATAATGTATATTCTGTGACGTATATTGGTAGTATATAATCTGCTTTTTTTATGTTGATTTTACAAGTGTTAATGGTTAAAATACTGCCTTGAGTCTCAGAAGAGACTTTGGAATTTTAGACTGTGCTGAGACTGAAAGACAATGGGGACTTCTGAAATTGGACTAAATACATTTTGCATTATTATATAGCTAAAGCCATTCGGGACCAGTGAGTGTAATGTGGTAGTTTGAAGAGAATGACACCCATCAGCTCAAATGCTTAGTCTCTAGTTGGTGAACTTTTGGGAAGGAGGTGTGGCTTTGTTGGAGGAGGTGTAGCCCTGTTGGCAATCATTATCATCAGTATCCTTATAAGAGCTTTGATGTTAACATCATGTATATTCCCAATTTCCAGGCAAATTAGTTTCCAATGCATTTGTGAGAATTCTTGTAGATAAAGCTACTGTATGTGTTTACTCAGGTCTGTATAAGAAATACTAGGGAAGGAGTATCTTAATCAACAGAAATTATTTTTTTCCACAGTTCTAGATGAAGAAAAATCTAGGGTCTAGTTTCTAGCAGCACAGGTTGGAGAAATGTGGCTCTTAGGTTTATCTCATGCACAAGATCAATTCATCAGGACATTATAATCTTCATCACTTCTTTACAGGCCTTATTTATAATGTACATTATAAATACAAAGTACATTAAGGTCTCAGCTTATGAACATGGGGCATGGGTAGCACAATCCATATTACAACAGCTTCTGTACAACACTAGTAAAATGTAGACATAACTGTGGGTTTAGAAAAAACAACACAAATTATATGTTGTCTCTTTTCCACATTGACTCTGAGCCTTTGGTCACATTTCTACTGTCTATGACCTTCAGAAATGAGCCTAATCTTGGTTTTCAGTTAGTTATTCTAACCTCACTAGTACTTAAGGTTTGACCTCAAACATGATTTCCACTGGTCCAGTGACTTTAGATCTCTGTTAATATTAATAACTATTTCATCACCAATTCATTTCTGTTTTGAAAACAAAGCTCTCTTGATATAGATATATAGGAGGATATAGAGATGATAAGATAAAAGGGTAGATTAATGAACCTACTTTTAAAGAACAACTTGTTTAAAATGTGTTACATTGGTATAGATTTTAGTTTATGTTTAAAATGTTTTACATTGGTATAAATTTTAGTTTATTGATACAAACTTAAAGTTAATTTTGTTATACTATATATATATATACATATATATATATATATATATATATTTCTATTCTTGTTTAAGGTATTATGTTTAACTCATTTAAAATTGTAATGGATAATTAAAAATAGATTAATAATTAGTCATCTATGATAATCATATTTGTAGCCATGTTAGTTAAGTCTTCTAGGTATACATAGATATATTTCAGATAGATAGGTAATCTTCAAACACTTCATAGACCTAGAAAATATGGCATTTAAATAACTTAAAATTCTGTTGACATGAGACACAATTGCTCCTGGCTGCACCAATTGATCCCGAGAGAATGTTGGGCTTCTAAGACATTTCCATTTGGAAGTTTGTCTTCTTGGCACAAAATGGCCTACTGGGCAAAGAACTGCCCTTGCCTTGACGGCTGACAGTACAAATGCAATACTGTCCTTTCTGGACAAGTGGGACACAAGGAAAGTGACCACTGTACTCTGCCAAGACAGGGTAAGATGGTCTCTCAGAATTCCTTCTTCTGAAAATGGTCTGTCAGATACTCTAGGCCTGTAGCCAATTTGAATGCACCAACAATGCTGAGAAACATTAGGTGACTGTCCAGGCTGCCAGCTGTCTTGGTCTACTCTTACAAGATTCCTGAAAGTTGCTTGCATCCATCTACCATTTCTCAGGTACCATTATGTTCCTTCTCAGGTCTTTGATGTGGTTGAAAACTAGATAGTTGTAATTTCCTCAGTTAAGATAAAAGATAAATTAGATATAAAACCTTAAACTCACAAATATAAGATAGATAGGACATCATCTTTAATATTGTAACTGTGATTCTTGCTGGATAATTGTTTTGTTATATGGAATTTTACCATGTTAAAGTTAAAACCTTCCTTTTTAAAAAAAGAAGAAAAGGGGAAGTGCTGTGGATATCACTCTATATAAATAAAACACTGATGGCCAGTGACCAGACAGGAAGTATAGGTGGGACAAAGAGAGAGGAGATTTGGGGAAACAGAAAGAAGGAGGGAGAGACACTGCAGCCATCGCCAGTACAAGCAACATGTAAAGACACCGGGAAGCCACCAGCCACGTGGCAAGGTATAGATTTATAAAAATGGGTTAATTTAAAATAAAAGAACAGTTAGCAAGAAGCCTGCCACGGCCATACAGTTTATAAGTATTATAAATGTCTGAGTGATTATTTTATACGTGGATTGTGGGACTGTGGGGCTTGGTGGAAGCTGGAGAGAAGCCCTCCAGCAACACTCTCTCTCTTTCTCTCTCTCTCTCTCTCTCTCTCTCTCTCTCTCTCTCTCTCTCTCTCTCTCTGCAGAGAATGGCACTCATGTCTTATTCAATCCCTGTTATTTTTTCCTCCATGAATGCTAATTCTGATCTGTGACTCAAATCCAGATCTCATATTACTATTCATTGCTCCTTCAATCTACATATTAAATCTAGACTTCAGTTATAAATTTTAAGTTTAATGCCCCTCTTTGTAACCTTGAATCTAGTTATCAGTTATATCCTTAATTATCAATAGCTGTCAGGTTTAACAGTAAACTCAGTCAATGTCAAATATTCAGCCATCAGTTGGCCCATTTTCCAGAACTTAAATATAAAACTCTGGTAACTTTTCTACCATTAGTGGCCTGTAACTTAGATATAGTGTCTTGGTCCCCTGATCAGATTCTATAAAATTCCTTCTTTTTCATCTTGATTTCATGCTATTGAATCTGGCTTTACACAAACTGTAAGGGGCAATTGATGCCCCTTTGCTATGTATTCCAATCTCATTTGCCATTGTAGTCTTCTCTTGTGAATATCATCAGGACAAATTATTTCTACCATAATTGGCCCTCTGGTTTTACTTCAAAATTGTGCATTGTGGTAAATAGAATAATGTCCTCCTGAAAGATGCCCATGTCCCAAAGCTTGGAATCTGTGGAAGTGTTATCTCACATGGCAAAAAGTTTGCAGTTTTAAGGACAGTATGATTTTTTGTTAGCTTAATTTCCAGGCAGACTACTGTAGTTTTATTAAACACTCCACATCTATTCTATATGTAGAAAAGCAAACCTATGCCAACCGTCTTGCCATTTGTGCCCCTTCTGCGCTATGCACCAACTCCAATCTTTAGTTAAGGCTTGTTTCTTGAATTTTTATTTGGTTCCATCTGAGATCAGGCCTTGTCAACTCTTTAAACATCATTTCCTCATTGGTATATATTGTGAATTGCAGACCACTGATAACTGCATCAGTTCTCTGAACTAATGTTCAGATTTAGAACTAAGTTAACATTTCACTCAAAATTTCTCTAAAATGACTTTGGAACTGAAACATTCCACATCAGTGTCCCTCTGATTTGAGTGATTGCCCTTGCCTTTGGTATTTGTGACTTGTTTCTCTACCATACATTCTTTTAAGGTTTGAATCCCAGGACTTTATTGCATCATCAGAATTAGACTGTTTCATGGATATGTACCTATCCTTTTAAACTGTTATCCCATTCCAGGATTACCTCCAGTCTGGCTGTGGGGTACGGGAGCAAGGATGGAGAGTAATCAAAGCCAGAGCCTTGCACATGCTAGGCAAGTACCCTACCATTGAGTTTTACCTCCAGCCCACAACTTTTTGTTAAGTCTTCTAAAATCTGCACCACACAGACTTTACCTAGCCTCCCTGCCTCTTTAGTTTTGACAGAGGCTGCAAAAGGGTAAATTGCATGCTTTAAGATAGGCAGAAATCCTTGCTGGGAGTGACAAAGTGTCCTTTGGGGGACACCCACTCTTCACTCAGAGCATCAGCTGGGCTTCTAAGCCTCACACTCCTTAGGTAGGATCCATTCTACACAATGTGTCTGGGCTATATCACAAGTTAGGGAATTTTATTTTGTACTTGTATTGAACCAAGTTCCTTGTGAATGCAAAGCCTCTACTGTAATGCTGAACTATACCCTATGGTGGTATTTTATTTGTATTGAAATGTGATTTTAATTGTATGTTAATAAATAAAGTTGCCCGGGGGTCAGAGCTATTAGCAAGCCATAGGAAAGCAGGGTGGTAGTCACGTACACTTGTAATTCCAGCACTTGGTAGGCAGAGCTAGGTAAGTCTCTGTGTGTTCAGAGATACATCCAGCATTGGAGACACACTCCTTTTAATCTCAATACCATAGAAGACCTGGAGGGCTGTACTTACAGGCAGTGACGAGGCAGTCACGTGGTTGGGTTTACAACCAATGAGAAGGCAGAATAGAAAGTCTATATAAAGACAAACAGACATGAAGTAGGTCTCTGTTTTGGAGAGGTCTCTTGGGTTAAGAGGCTAGCTGCAGCAGGTGGTAAGGCTCTTAGCTCTGATCTCTTGGCTTTCTTCTTTGCATTGGTTCTGTGTGTCTTATTTAATAAGACAGTTGGTTACATCTACATTTGGCGCCCAACATGACAAGAATCCATTAAAAACCACTTGGCTTGGCTTGGCTTGACAGCAGGTCCAGTTTCCCGCTGGGCAGGCTGGCTCCCTAGCCCGAGTGGCCGGCTCTCTAGCCCGGGCCTAGGTCGGCTTGGCCTCAGGCCGGACTGACCATAGCCCCAAGTGGTTAGCTTAAAGCTACAAACAACTCAGCCTGCCCTGCCAAACAGGGCCCCTGCCTGTAAAGCCAATGCACATGGTGAGAGCTTAAATAAGCCAGAGCCAAGGCTTGACACTGCTCAAGCAGGAACACAAGGCTGGATTCAAGCTCTTAGGCAAAACTTGTGGCTACACTTTCTTGCTCTCTCTCTCTCTCTCTCTCTCTCTCTCTCTCTCTCTCTCTCTCTCTCTCTGGATTCACACCTCAGACACTAGGTGGCTGTTTTGAAATTCCCTCAGATTTCTACTGTTCTGTGCAGACTTGGTAAGTCACAACATATCAGATATTTTAAAGGAAACTATTTAAATGAGAAATTTTTTCCACATTAAAAAAAATGGGTTTTAATGTGTACATTGGAAGAAAATTCGGCTTTGTTTGAAATTTTAGGCAGTCTGACAATGGAACAACTATATGAGAAGATTAATGTTGATCAAATTATGCAGTTTATTACCATGCTTATCCTCATTTTACTATTTAAAAAGATAGTAAATTTAAGTGCCAGGATGACAGCTTTAGAAAAACTTGTTAAACCTGTAAAAATTCAGACAGAAGAAATTAACAATTAAGTTGTTTCAAGATTGGATCATAAGGTTACAGAAAGAAAGCCTGTTTTCCCACAGTCACCCTTAATTTATCCAGTAACCATACAGTAGTTACCTAATGAAATCACTACACAAAATATTTGGGCCCCAATTGAAATGTTAGATTTATGAAGGTTTAAGGAGGCAATAGTATCTTATGGCATGCATTTCCTATATGTAAAGCAAATGTTAAACTCTTGGTCAACATATAATAGGATTATAACCCAGGACTGGCGGGAGCTGGCATAAGTTGTTCTTGAACCCATTCAAAGGCTTCAATTTCTAACTTGGTTCAAGGATGAGGCTAAAAACATAGAAAAACAATGGAGGGATAAAGGAATACAAGTCTGCCAGGATCAGCTTATTGGAGAAGGCCAATATGCTCCAGTACAAACACAATGTTGATGTCCAAACCCTAATTTTATGTCAAAGGGCAGCCTTGAATGCATGGGACAGAGTTGAGGAACCAGGAAAAAAAACCTGAGTCATTTGCACAGGTTATACAAGGCCCAAAAGAATCTTTCACAGATTTTTTACAGACTGGCTTCAGCAGTAAAGAGAATGGTCCCAGATTCAGAAGCTAGTCAAATAATAATTGAATCTTTGGCCTTTGAGAATGTGAATGCACATTCAGAGGAATAATCAGGCCATTAAAGGCAAGATTTGTACCTTTGGAAGATTGGATTGGAGATACGGTTAATGTTGAAGCTGATGAGCATGATGATACATGGGTAGGAGAAGCAATTTCAAAAGGTTTGAGGAATGTTAGATGTTTTGGATGTGGAAAGCAAGGACATTTGAAAAGGGACTGTAAACAGGTCATTCCTAGAAACAATGTTTCTTCAAGGAACAATGGCAACAGAATGCTCCTTCCTTCTGGAGTATGCAGAAGGTGTGGTAAGGGAAAACACTGGACCAACGAATGCAGATCAACAAGGGACAGACAGGGTAATCCTTTGCCTCAGTCTTCAGGAAACTCCCAGAGGAGCCTCATGCAGGTCCCCATGGCAAATCCAGTTCAAACCTTTCCTGCAGCTGTAGAGGAAACCTCTACTCAGAGCAATTAAATAACCAAATGCCTATTGGAATAAATCATGCTGGTCAGGATGATGAAACAGAGAGAATAGAAAATTCAGGAGAAAACATAAAGAAAAATTTCTGGCAAACTTCTATTAATGAACAAAGACCAAAATTAACAATAAAAATAAATGGTGTTTTGTTGTCTGGTCTGGTAGAAACAGATGTGGATGTTAGCATAATTGCACCAGAATTTTGGCATCCAACTTGGCCTCTTCAGGAGGTAAACTTTCAACTGTTAGGAATTGGGACATTATCTCAGGTGAAACAGAGTGCAAGATGGCTGGAATGTGTAGGTCCAGAAGGACAGAGAGGAAAATTAAAACCATATGTGGCTAACATAGCTATGAACATGTGGGGTCCAGACTACTTCAGAGAAAATATGGGCATTGAAGAAACTGCATATGGAGTTAACTTTCATTGTGGCAAAAGTTAGCCACTGGACAACAAAGTATCCTCAAATCAACAGGACAAAATGGACAGACAGAACACGAAACAAAGGACTACTGATTCTTGCCAAAACAAGTGTGGTTATGGCTTTATCAAAAGGCATCTTCTGAGGCCAGGACAATATGGCACCATCCCTGAAGTGGCCTTCACAATCCGGAAAAGGTACAGTACCCTTTTCTTAGAAGGCAGCTGAACAGGCAGTGGGCCGATGGCTTCTGTTGTGCAATGGAACAGCAACTGAAAGCTCACGCCTCTCAATAGTAGACTGGCATTTAATAGAGGGATGTGGAGAAGAAGGGGATGCTGAGATGAAGCCATATATACACAGCCAAGAAGAATGGACAGCTGAATTCAAAAACCATCAACAATTTCCAGAATTTAAAATCCTGAATCATGACATGACACTAGTGGAATTCAGGTGTTTCTGGTACATGGACTGCTCTCACCCAGTGTGAGGTTGAACTGTTGACCTTGTGTACAACCTACTTCACAAATGAGTCTGTCAGATACGCTAAGCCTATAGGCTGAAGATGATGCCCCAACACTGCAGAGAAACCTCAGGTGACTGTCCAGGCAGCTGGCTGTTTCTGTCGACTCACAAAATTTTTGGAAGTTGCTTTTGTGCACTTCCTGTTTTTATTTTTGTTAGCTAATATTATTTCCTTCTTGGGTCTCTGAGGGAATTGAAGATTAGTTAGTTATAGTTGAAGATTAATTAGGATAGAAAGTGAATTAGATACATTTTGGACTTACTAAAATAGGATAGATAAGGGAATTATTTTCTCTGATTTGTCAAATACAAATGGACTAGACATCGTTTAGGTATTTGTTACTTGTATATATTGTATATAGTTATTGTACTTTTGTATATAGTTTTTCTTTTGTTAGTTATAAACTTTTGCCTTTTTTCTTTTTATTAAAATAGAAAAGGGGAAATGTGGTGATATTTTATTTGTACTGAAATGTGATTTTAATTTTATGTTAATAAATAAAGTTGCCCTGGGGTCAGAGCTATTAGAGCCATAGCAAGAGCATGGTGGTTAGAAGAGCTAGGTAGATTTCTGTGTGTTCAGGGATACAGCCAGTATTGGAGACATACGCCTTTAAGACCTGGAGGGCGGTACTTACAGGCAGTGATGAGGCAGTCATGTGGTTGGGTTTACAACCAATGAGAAGGCAGAACAGAAAGACTATTTAAACACAGACAAACAGGAAGTAGCTCTCTCTCGGGGAAGCTAGGAGCACTGCAGGAGGTAAGATTTTATCTCTGAGCTCTGACCTCTAGGCTTTCTCTTTTACATTGGCTCTGTGTTTCTTATTTTAAAAAGATGATTGGTTACATCTACACCTTAACTTTGGCGTTATGTGCAGACTGGACAACAAAGGATATATCCTAGGATTTTACAATTAACCCAATTTTTTTCTTTTCAGAATAAAGATGCCTTCACCCATATCCAGCAGGAAGCAATTTTAAAAACCCAACACCTGCATTCTCAAAGAGGTGGTATGAGGCATGTGGTTTTTGGTCTTTTAATGGGTTTTGGGTCTGGGATAATTTTCATTGTTTAAGAGGGTTTGTTACAAGCTGTTAAGGGTTAGAAAAAGGGCTAAGCAAAGGAGATTAGATTTAAGGTTCTTGTTTTTTTTTAAAAAAAGAGATATATAGAGATGATAGAATAGAGGGTAGATTATTGAATCTACTCTGAAAATTAAAGAGAAGATATAGATACAATATAGATAAAAAGATAGATTATTGGATCTACTTTTAAAAGACAATTACTAGTTTTAAATACTTTATATTAGATTGGATTTTTGTATATTGTATACAAATTATATATATTGAGATTGATATTGTTAGAAAATGCTATACGTATATTTCTAATCTTGTTCAAGATATTGTACTTATACAGCATTTTTTTTGTTTGGTTGGTTGGTTTTGGTTTTTGGTTTTTGGTTTTTGGTTTTTGGTTTTTTGGTTTTGGGGTTTTTTTTGTTTTCTTTTTTTTTTTGGTTTTTTCGAGAAAGGGTTTCTTTGTGTAGCTTTGCACCTTTCTTGGATCTCGCTCTGTAGACCAGGCTCACATAGATCCACCTGCCTCTGCCTCCCAAGTGCTGGAATTAAAGGCATGTGCCGCCGCCGCCGCCACCACCACCACCACCACCACCACCCGGCTAGTTTATTTAACAATGTATTGCAATTTGCTAATCTTTGAATGTTATTATTACCGACTATTAGGATATAAAGAAATGAAAGTTAGTGGTTAGACATTACAATCGAACTGGTAGTCATATTAGTCATATGTTTTCAAAGTTGAGCAAATATATTTTAAATACAAAGGTCATTTTCAAACCATTCAGAGATCTACAGAATATGGCATTTAAAATGTTTTCATAACTTAGAATTTTTTTCTTTTTTTATGAATATGAGACATGTTGGCTCCTGGAAGCACCAATCTACTTCAGAGAAGATATGGGCATTGAAGAAACTGCATATAGAGTTAACTTTCATTGTGGCAAAAGTTAGCCACTGGACAACAATGTATCCTCAAATCGACTGGTGACAAACAGGACAAAATGGACAGACAGGGCACAAAACAAAGTATGGTGATATTGTGTTCCCCAAAATATTGTGTACCCTATTAAAATTATCTGAGGTCAGAGAACAGAACAGCCACTAGACAGACATAGAGTCCAGACAGTGGTGGCACACAAGCCTTTAATCCTAGCATTCCAGAAGCAGAGTTCCACCTGGATCTCTATGACTTTAAAGCCACACTGGAAACAGCCAGGCATGGTGACTCATGCCTTTAATCCCAGGAAGTGATGGCAGAAAGCAGAAAGGTATATAAGGCGTGAAGACCAGAAACTAGAGCTGTTTAATTTTTTAGGCTTTCGAGAAGCAGTTCAGCTGAGATCCATTTGGATAAGTACACAGAGACTTCCAGTCTGAGGAAACAAGATCAGCTGAGAAGTTGGCCAGGTGAAGTTAGCTGTGGCCTGTTCTGTCTCTCTGATCTTCCAGCATTCACCCCAACACCTGGCCCCTGGTTTGATTTTATTAATAAGACCTTTTAAGATTCCTGCTACAACAAAGGACTACTGATTCTTTCCAAGATAAGCATGGTTGTGGCTTTAACAACAGGCATCTTCTTGGGCCAAGACAATATGGCACCATCCCTGAAGTGGCCTTTGCAATCTGGAGAAGGTACAGTGCCCCTTTCTTCGAAGGTAGTTCTACTGGCAATGGACCTATGGTTTCTGATGTGCAGTGGAATAGTAACTTGAAAGAGTTACTAAGCTGACAGAGTCAAATCTCAATGGTAGGCTGCCATTTAATAAAAGAGATGAAGCCACCCACAAGCCAAGAAGAATGGGATGTGGAGAAAAACAGGATGCCGAGATGAAGCCACCCATAAGCCAAGAAAAATGAGCAAGCTGAATTCCAAAAACATTATCAATTTCCAGAATTTAAATTCCTGAATCATGACAGGACACTAGTGGAACTCAGGTGTTTCTGGTACATGGATTACTCTCACTGAATGTGAGGTCAAACTGTAGGCCTTGTGTACATCCTACTTCACAAATAAATCTGTCAGATATGCTAAGCCTATAGACTGAAGATGATGCCCCAACATTGCAGAGAAACCTTGGGTGACTCTCCAGGCAGCTGGCTGTTTCTGTCAACTCACAATTTTTTTTTGGAAGCTGCTTGCATGCACTTCCTGTTTTATTAGGTAATAATTCCTTCTTGGGTCTCTGAGGGAGCTGAAGATTAGATAGTTAGTTGTTATAGTTATAGTTATAGTCAAAGATTAGATAGTTATAGTTATAGTTTTCCTTGTTAAGAATTTCAGAAAAGAAACTCACTAAAGAGGTGTAAGTGTATAAGTCTGAAAGACATTGTAAGATAGTACTCTGTTAGTAATATAAGTTAGGATAGAAAGTGAATCAGGTACATTTTGGACTTACCAAAATAGCATAGATAATGGAATATTTTCTCTGAGTTTGTCAAATGCAAATGGACTAGACATTGTTTAGGTATTTATTGCTTTTATATATTGTATATAGTTATTGTATTTATTGTATATAGTTTTTCTTATATTAGTTATAACGTTTTTCCTTTTTTCTTTTTATTAGAATAGAAGGGGGAAATATGGTGATATTTTATTTGTGCTGAAATGTGATTTTATTTGTATGTTAATAAATAAAGTTGTATAGGGATCAGAGCTAAAAAACAAACCATTTAGCAGAAGTCCAGTGGTGGTGGCACATGCCCTTAATCTGACCACATGGCAGGCAGAATCTCTGCATAGTCAAGGACACAGCCAAGCAGTGACCCTAACCTTTAATCCCAGTACCAACCAAAGAGACCTGGAGGTCTGTATAGACAGGCAGTGATGAGGAAATCATGTGGTTGGGTTTATAGCCAATGAGAAGGTAGAACAGAAAGGCAATAAAAAGACAGGTCACACAGGAGAAGGTCTCTCTCTCTCAGGGGAAGGATGGCAGCAAGTGGTAAGCTAAAGGCTAGTGATCTGATCTCTTGGGCTTAACTCTGTATTTGGCTTTGTGTTTCTTATTTAATAAGACTGTTTAGAATTTTATCTATAGTTTGGTTTGGTTTTGATTTTTCTTTTAAATTTGATTTTGTTTTGGTGAGAGGTTACAAGGCAAAGGACAGATGTGAGGGGATGGGAAGATAAGTGGGATCAGAATGCTTGATGTAAAATGCACAAAAAATCAGTAGAAGTTAAAAAAAAAGAAATATGTCTTCCATATTTGCTATACACTTACTGTGTTTCATTCTGTTTTGGTTTTGTTTCTGGTTTTGGTTTTTTGTTTTGTTTTGATTTGATTGGTTGGTGGGTTTTGAGACACAGTCTCATTTTGCAGCCCTGGCTATCCTGGAACACACTATGTAGACCAGGATGGCCTCGAACTCACAGAGGTCTTCTGAGTGCTGGGATTAAAGTTGTGCAATACTACATCTGGCTTGTCATATATTTGTAATAGCCAATCCTTAGATGTGTATGTTAGATCAAAGTCATTCATGTTTTTAAATTTGAAGGGAGTTTTCCAAAATGTGTTTCAATGCTGTGTGTCCTAATTTGTTTTCTATTGCATCATCATCATCATCAAAAGCAACTTGAGTAGGAAAGAGTTTATTTCAGCTATGTGTCCTGATTACAGTCCATCATGAAAGGAAGTAAGGGTAAGAACTCAAAGCATGAACTTAGAGGCTAGAATTAAAGCAGAGGCCATGGAGGAGTGCTGCTTATTGGCTTGCTCCCTATGGTTTGCTCAGCCTGCTTTCTTATATTACCCAAGACCACCTTCCTAGGGATGGCATTGTATAAGTTGGCTAGGCCCTCCCACATCAATAATTAATCAAGAAAATGTTCCACAGACTTATCAACAGATCAATCTGATGGGACAGTTTCCAGCTGAGAGTCTCTCTTCTCAGATATGTGTAGGTTTGTGTCAAATTGACAGTAACTAACCAGCACATTGTATAATTTGCTAACACATGTGACCATAAATTGTTTACAAGGAAGTCTTGCTTCCAGATTCCTGCCTTGAGTTCCTACCCTAACTTCCTTTCATGATGGACTACAACTATAAGCTGAAATAAACCCTTTCCTCTACAACTTGCTTTTGATCATGGTGTTTATCACAACAGTAGACAGCAAACTAGGAGAACCTCCTTGTTGTTCCTTATGATTGCATGTAATACTCCCAATTAGTTATGGAGATTATAGCATAACTGATTCATCCAATCCCCTATGAACTTGTAATTCATTTGTTATTATAAGCAGTCACATGGTATAGTATCTACATACATGCTGTTTTGCTAACATGTATATATATATATATATATATATATATATATATATAATATTTTTTAGGAATGGAATTGCTAGTCAGAGGCATACCATTTAAGTTTTGAAGGTATTACCAGTGTATTATACTAAGTGTGAATTGACAGGCTAATTGAATGTGCCTTTTTCTTGACCTCTTCATCAATTCACACTACTTATCAAGTGAAAATCTATAAAAATACGTAAGTAGGGAAATGGTACCTTGTTTCAGCACTTGCCTTCATCTGAATGAAGTAAAACATGATTGTGTATGTTTAAAATCCATTTGCATTTCCTTGTCTGAGAATTGATGGTTATGTACTTAGACCATGTTTTTATTATGTTGTCAATTTATTATTTTTAATGCATATAATTTTCATCAGTGTATATTAATTGGACATAGTAATGGGTTACATAAAGATATAGCATATTGGGGGTCAGGCCCGCTCTGCGCCTGCGTGGGCGCGGGCTGGCTCGCCGGCCGTCCTGCGGGTGGGCGCCCGCGGCCGTGGGATGCAGTTATCAATATTGACCCCAGAAGAGAGAAGGCTGACAATGGGAAACATTGGGAAAGTTACCAGAAAGCTGTCATCATCAATGACAGGCTCAGTCGATGTCACAGATTCGCTGACTAGTCCGTGGCTTTATTGTCTTTGAGGACCCAATGCCTAGCAGAGGACCAAAGTTCACAGGTTAAAAAAATTTCCTAGAGAAGAAGGATCATAAGCACCATGATGGACTCAGAAGCGCATAATAAGAGATCCCCAATATTGACCTCTCCAAGCCAGGATTTGTCAACTCACATCGCAGCCTTCAACAACGTGGCCATCACATACCCTGTTCAGAAGATCCTCTTCCGGCAGCAGCTGTATGGCATCAAAACACACGATGCCATTCTCCAGCTGAGGAGGGATGGGTTTCGAAACTTGTATCGTGGGATCCTCCCCCCACTGATGCAGAAGACAGCCACGCTGGCGCTTATGTTTGGTCTGTATGAGGACCTGTCTCGCCTGCTCCGCAAGCACGTGAGCAGCACCCCGGAGTTTGCCATCAGAAGTGTGGTAGCAGTGCTGGCCGGGACAACATGAGCCGCTCTCACTCCATTAGAAAGGGTTCAGACTTTGCTTCAGGACCACAAGCACCGTGATAAATTCACAAACACTTACCAGGCCTTCTGGGCCCTGAGATGCCATGGAATTGCAGAGTACTACCGAGGCTTGGTGCCTATCCTCTTCCGAAATGGATTCAGCAATGTCCTTTTTTTTTTTTTTTTTTTTTTTTTTTTTTGGCCTTCGGGGGGCCCATTAAAGAGCATCTGCCTACTGCCACTACAAATAGCGCTCACTTGGTCAACGACTTTATCTGTGGAGGTGTGCTGGGTGCCATGTTGGGGTTCTTAAGCTTCCCGATTAATGTTGTAAAAGCTCGAATACAGTCTCAGATTGGTGAGCCATTCCAGTCTCTCCCTATGGTTTTCAAGACAATCTGGGACAGGAAACTGATCAATCTTTTCAGGGGTGCCCATCTGAATTACCATCGCTCACTCATCTCCTGGGGAATAATCAATGCAACGTACGAGTTTTTGTTAAAGATTGTATGATAAAGTCACTACAGGAAATGTTTTTCTCAACCAACTAGACCTAAAGAGAACGAAACGTGGTTTTGCTCCTGATTGGCTTAAATACAGGTTGGCGTCATTAAGTCCAGGCCATAATAAACTACGGACAAAACGTTGACAAAAACAGTAAAAGGTTTCCGTGGGCAGATGGCAGGGTTGTGGTTTGATCATTACTCAAGAGCTTTAGCCGTTCCCTGGTAACTAGCCGCATATCTGATGGTCTTTTCAAGGCAGCTGTCAGCCAAGAGAGAGGAAGGGCCTGGAGCCTTTTCCTCCCGGAAGGAAGGGGCTGTTAGGCTCCTGTATGGAAACATGGCGTCAGCAGCCAGGGCTGCTCAGGCTCCCTCTCACCTCCTTCACTGCTTCTGTGCTCTTAGGTCACCTTCATTAAAGCCAAGCAGTGCATGGTGGGCTGGAGCAGAGACAGAAGACAGCGTCTGGCTGGATAGTTCCAGGAATTGTTGAAGTTAGCTTTGAAACAAGAAGTGCTGTGGAGGTAGTCATTATCCAAACTCTTTATTTACATTTGATAGTGTTTAGCAGCTAATGAAAGCTTCCATTTCACTGTTTAGCTTTGAACATTTTCTGTTTAATTCTGAATGTGACTTTAAGCCCTTCTAGGATGTCCTTGTGCTTTCTTACTGAATTCCTTGCCAGAAGATAGGGTGGCCTGGTTAACGTCTGTCGTGTGCTTCATCCTGGGAAGCAGGCACTGCCAGGTCTCCTGTTTCTGCTCGCTTTCTGCTACTGGTGCCAACGTAGCTGAACAGAGGGGTACTGCCCCTTGTGAGTAGTAACTGTCTTGTCTGTCTGTCCTGTTCCCGGTTCTAGACTTTCAAAAATAAACACTTCCATAAAGTTTTTTTAAAAAAAAGATATAGTACCTGCCTCCCATCCTATTTCTTCTGCTCTCCTTTTCTGTTGGTCCTTTTTGTCCCCCTATACAGTTTGACTTCTATGGTCATGTCCCACATACATTGTTGTGTAATATTTTAATTGCATTCTGACAATAAATTTTGCTTTAAGTCAGAGGGTAGAGATAGCCACAAGCTGATCAAAATTAACCATAGAAGTTTTAGAGGACTGAGAACAGATAGACAGGAAGTAGTAGAGCTTAGAAAGGATCTCAGTCCTTTTGGATGAAGGAACGGAAGAGATAGGAGGTCACTACTCACTTCTCTGCCATTTCTCTGATCATTCAGGTTCTTACCCTGATAACTAACTTTTGATTTTTTTTATTGATAAAGAATAATTAGATAATACATCAACATATATAATTTTATATATCTATACAAATATGAGAAAACATGGTGATTTTCTTTCTGAGACTACCTTAATTCACTTACTATGATTATCTGCAGTTGCATCCATTTGCTGCAGACAACATATTCAAAGATTCAAATCTTCATTCAAAAATTCTTCATGGCTCAAAAATTCCATTGTGTCTATGTCTTAGTCAGTGTTCTATTACTGTGAAGAGACACCATGACCATGGCAACTCATATAAAAGCAAACATTAAATTGAGGCTGGCTTACAGTTGTTATCATGGTGGGAAGCATGGCAGCATGCAGGCAGACAATAGCACTGGGCAGTAACTGAGAGTTCTACATCTGGGTCCATAGGCAGTAGACAGAGAGAGACACTGGGCCTTGCTTGAGCATTTGAAACTCAAAATCCCACCTCTAGTGACACAATTTCTCCAACAAGGCCACACCCATTCCAACAAGGCCACACCTCCTAATCCCTGTCAAGTAGCACCACTCCCTAATCTATGAGCCTATTGGGGCCATTCTTATTCAAATCACCACATTATATTTACTACATTTTCTTTAAATAGTCCTCTGTTGATGGTCACCTAAGTTGGTCCCATAACTTAGCTATTGTGAATAACATTAAAATAAAGATTATCTCTGTGATATGTTGACTTGGAATCCCTTGGATTAATACCTGGGAGTTGTACAGCTATATTATATGGTAGATCTAATTTTAGTTTTTTGAGGGACCATATGTATTTTCATAGTGGCTGTTGTAGGACAAAACGTTTCCTTGGTAGATGCTACATACATGTCTACTTGTCTACTTGTCTACTCCCATCAGATAGGCAACACCATGAAAGTCCAACTTGATGAACCAATGGATTTTATTGGGATTTCTTATAGGAATATGGGTGAGGAAATTACTCAAGGAGAGCTGCATCACCAAAACCTACCCAAGCATGGGAGACAGCTCACAAAAGGTAGGAACCTGGAATATACTGCACAGCCTGCAGAAAGCTCAACAGATTAGAGAGTGTCCCTTATAGGTGACTGAGTTGGTCTAAACCTCTTGCAAGCAGCTTGGCTGTTTTCTGCTTCTTCCAGGTACCTGGTCTGGTCTCAGAGTCGTCTTAGCAGCTTGATTTGTCTGAGAGTCTTTGCAACTTGATTTTTCTAAGAATCTTCCTTGCATCTTTTACTACTTACTCTAGAGGAGGGGGTCCCATGAATCTGGTCAGTATCAGGGACTTCCCAAAGCTGTTTTGAGTTGTTTACCATCCTGCTTAAGGAGCTTCCCTGCAGGTTGGAATGTTTCAATCTCAGAGGAAATTTACACAGCTGTGGCTGGGTTCATTTGTATTCCCACCAGCAGTGTATAAGGGATCCCTTTTGTCAAGCATTTGTTGTTTTCTTCATGGCTGATATTCTGACTGGGATGAAATGGAATCTCAATGTAGTTTTAATTTCTGTTTTTCTTATACCTATAGATATTGAGTATATGTTCTTACGTTTATTGCCCATTTGTACTTCATCTTTCAGAATTGCTTGTTCATTTCATTAGCGAATATTGATTGGGTTGTTTGATTTATTATTTAAATTTATTTATTGATTGATTTATTTATTTAAATTTTTGTGTTCTTTATTCAATTTGATATCAATATGTCATGGTGAACATTATGTTTAAAGTTTAAATTACTGTACTTAAGAGATCTGTAAAACAAAAATGCCTCTAGCATGTAGGCCCCTAGGTTGTAAAAGCTGTACGCTGTCAGCTCACTTCCCTTTGCCCAGAGTATTTGGGCTATTCTTAAAATTGCCTAGTCTTGCAAGTCTTATAAAATTTTAACTATCTCTGCTACTCTTGAAAGATACTAGGTCTATTACAAACAAAGCTGATATGAACATAGCTGAGCAAGTGCTCTTGTGGTATGATTGAGCATTTCTTGGGTATATGCCCAAGAGTGGTATAGCTGGATCTTGGGGGAGATTGACTCCCAATTTTCTAAGAAAGCGCCATATTGATCTCCAAAGTGGTTGTACAAGCTTGCATTCCCACCAGCAGTGGAGGAGAGTTCCCCTAGTTCCACATCCTCTCCAGCATAAAGTGTCTTCAGTGTTTTGGATCTTAGCCATTCTGACAGGTGTAAGGTGGTATCTCAGAATTGTTTTGATTTGCATTTCCCTGATGATTAGGGATGTTGAGCAATTCCTTAAATGTCTTTCAGCCATTTGAGTTTCCTCTGTTGAGAATTCTCTGTTTAGTTCTATAGCCCATTTTTTAATTGGACTGTTGGTCGTTTTGATGTCTAATTTCTTGAGTTACTTATATATTCTGGATATCAGTCCTCTGCCAGATGTGGGGTTGGTGAAGGTCTTTTCCCATTCTGTAGGCTGTCGCTTTGCCTTCTTGACCATATGCCCTTCAACTGAAGAATGGATAAATAAATTATGGCACATATACACAATGGAATACTACTCAGCAGAGAAAAACAATGACATCATGAGGTTTGCAGGAAAATGGATGGATCTAGAAAAAAATCATCCTGAGTGAGGTAACCCAGACTCAGAAAGACAAATATGGTATGTACTCACTCATAGGAGGATACTAGAAGTGGAACAAGGATGACTGGACTGCTACTCACATCACCAGGGAGGATACCTGGAAAACAGGACCCCAAGAAAGACATGAGGATCGCCCAATGATGGAGAAATGGCTGAGATCTACATGAACAACCTGGACATGAGTGGGAGTAATGAAGGGCGAGGGTCAAGGGAAAGAGAGCCTGTGGGAGCGGGAGATCCCTGCTGGATCAAGAACAGAGAGGGAGAACAAGGAATAGGAGACCATGGTAAATGAAAACCACATGAGAAAAGGAAGAAACAAAGTGCTAGAGAGGCCCACAGAAATCCACAAAGATACCCCCACAATAGACGGCTGGCAATGTATTTGAAAAGTGCCTTGATTTGTGACTTCCTCTGTTGCGTTATTATAAAAATTTGAAGTACCAAAAAGAAAAAAAGAAAGAAAGAAAGATACTAGGTCATAAAGCTAACCACTAGTTCTGCTTCTATACAAAAATGCTTTCTTACTCAAGAAGACTGAGGCATCTGTAGACATTTGTTACAAAAGTTAAATTCTGCCTGCATGTAAGCAAGATATGCATCAACTCAACCCACAAAACTATAATCTTGTGGGGTTTGCCTTTATAAACCATGGACTAACCATAGCTTGGGGACATGCTTTGAGAATCCAAATTGTGGGTATCTAATAAGACTTATTTGTTAAAATTCATTCAATTGTCAGTTTGGTGAATCTCTGAATGACACCAGACCTATAACACATCCTTTATCAATGTACAGCTGGTAAAGATTTTCTTATATCCTGCAGGCTGTCTCATTATACTGTTGTTTCCTATACTTCGTGGAAGCTTTTGAATTTCTTGAGATCCAATTTGTCAGTTATTGATATTATTTCCTGAACAACTGGAGTCCTAATCAGGAAGTCCTTGCCTTTCCCTGTTTGATCTTCCAACAGTTTCAGAATTTCAGGTCTTGTATTAAGGTCTTTGATCCACTTGGATTTAATGTTTTACAGTATGAAAGACAGGGATCTAGCTTCACACTTCTGCACACAGATACCCAGTTTTCACAGTGCTATTTGTTAAAGAGGCTGTCTTTTCTCCAATATATACCTTTAGCATAGTTGTCAAAAAGCAGGTGGTTGTAGTCGTATGGGTTTATATCTGAGCCCATTGTTTTGTGCCAGTGTCATGCTATTTATAAAGTTAAGCTGTCATCTTTTCTTCTTGTTTTGTTGGAACTTTCTCTATATTGAAGAAATTAATTCTTTATCTGTCATATGTGCTAAACATTTGTCTTTTTTCTTGGTAGTCTCACCTTTTAAATTTGTTTATGATGTTTTGCTATAGTCAGATCTATCAATATTTCCCTTCATTAGTATCTTAGAGTTTCTATTGCTGTAAAGAGGAACCATGACTATGGCAACTCTTATAAAGGAAAATATTTAATTGGGGCTTGCTTAGAGTTCAGAGGTTCAGTCCATTATCATCATGGTGGGACATGGCAGCATGCAGGCAGATATGATGCTGGAAAAGTAGATGAGAGCTCTATATCTTGTAGGTAACAGGAAGTGAACTGTCTGACTGGGCATGGCTTGAGCATGTATGAGACCTCAAAGCCTGCCTCCACAGTGGCACACTTCCTGCAACAAGGCCATGCCTCCCACTAGTGCCACTCCATTTGGGGGCCATTTTCTTTCAAACTACCACAATTAGCATCTAGATTTTGTGAAGTGCTTTATAACAAGAGTGTCCTAGTTAGAGTTTCTATTCCTGTGTTGAAACACTATGACCAAAACCAAGTTGCGGGGAAAGGGTTTGTTTGGCTTACACTTCCACATAGTAATTCATCATCAAATGAAGTCAGGACAGGAACTCTAGCAGAGAAGGAACCTGGAGGCAGAAGCTGATGAAGAAGCTATGGGGAAGGGGTGTTGCTGCTTACTGGCTTGATCCTCATGAATTGCTCAACCTGCTTTCTTATAGAACCCAGGACCACCAGCCCAGGGATGGAGCCACCCACAATGGGCTGGGCCCTCCCCCATCAATCACTAATTAAGAAAATATCCTACAGGCTTATCTGTAGCCTGATCTTATGGAATCATTTTCTTAATTGGGGTTATCGTCTCTCAAATGAATCTAGCCTGTGTCAAGTTGACATAAAACTAGCTAGCACAAAGAGGTTTTCCACTCTAAAACTGTTGCTAAAAGTGTGGTGCTTGCCAGTCAATGTTCTACCACTGAGCAATACCTCTAACACTCTCCTGTCTTTATTTTATGTTTTATGTCTTATTAAATTTTTGTTATATTATTTTTGTATATAGTCTAAAATGTTAAATCTGACATCAACTTTTCTTATAGATGCCCAGTTTTGAATAAACTTTTTCCCATACTTATGAAAATGTTCCCTTCATATTTTTATATCTATCTGCTTCTAAATTCTATTCCATTGCACTGACTACTCTTGCCAATAACAGGGTTGTATGTCATTTTGCTCATAAAAAGTGCCATACAATGTTCAAAGTAGGCATCCTTCATGTATTGCTGTGGGAAAAATGAGAGGAGCAAGCCAACTTCACAAGAGTGTGTTGTTATAGGAGCCATTGACATTTAAAGATGTGACTGTGGACTTCACCTGGGAAGAGTGGTAGCTGCTAGGCCCTATTCAGAAGACTCTACACAAGTATGTGATACTGGAGACCTACAGCCATCTTGTCTCTGTGGATAAGGAAAGATTTTCTATTTACCTATGAATCAAGACTATGCCTTTCTTTGGAGCTATTAAAACTGTATCCTTCATGATTTTCCCTTAGTGAAATGCTTTAAGGTTTTCATTGTTATATCTTTGTTATAGTTGGAATTTATTTTTGTATGTGGTGCAAGTTAAGGGTCCATATTTTCTGGTGACCAATGAAACTGCTTTTGCTTCTTCTGAATTTCTGATTCTACTGGCATTATTTTTTGCAATAGGATATTTGGCTATAAAATCAGAGACAATCTCCAAATTGAAACAGGAAGAGGGCAAAATGTTCATAGACAGTGAATTGTCAAGATGGATTGACCCAGAAAAGTGAGAATTATGTGGATAGTCAAGAAGTATCTTCGCCCCTGATTCCTTTCTTACCTAAAATTTGTGAAACTTTATGAAGCCTTTTTGATAGACATTTTACAAAGGCCACGTTTCTAGAATTTCTGTTCATTGGTACCTATTTTTGTTTTGATTTTGTATCTTATGTCTATTTGATTTTTATCTCTTTTTTTCAAACAGAGAAAAAAGGCCTAACTCTTCACCACAGTTCATTTCTGGAAATTTTTCATATCAAAAGAAGATAATAGAAAGTATCCCAATGGGTAATTCATTATATTACATTTTGAAAGTCTGGTATATTGATGATCAGTTAGATAAATATCAAGAATACCAAGATGGAGTTTTGAGGTAAGTCACTGTCATCAGGCATAAGACATTAAATAAGGAGACTCCAAACATAATATTTTTGGGTAAATATTTAATGAGTACACATACTTTAACCATTCATGTTAAAATTTATAATAACAGTAAAATAACTTGAAATCTAATTCAGATTTAATAATTTTATAATTATTATAAATAATTTAATAATATTACAACAGAAACAATGTAATCTCAGAAAGTTCTCCATTGAGATATTGCATGTGAAGGGCCCCCTGGCTATAGTGTATTGCGTTCTATGCCTGAGAATAAAGGTGTAATTCATGCTGAAATGAGGCTCAAAGGAGATAGTTCATGTGATGAAGTTCTCCATCATGAACAAACCCATATTCAGTATAAGAATATTTCAAGCTAGGGTGAGATCCAATGGTTTGTATAATGTATAGAAAAGGTTTTATCATGAAACATAGCTTACTATACATCAGAGAATCTATACTGGAGAGAAACCATCTGTATGCAGAAATTGTGGGAGACCTTCAGTGAGAAATCACATCTTATCATGCATAAGAGGATCCAGACTGGGAAGAAACCCTGTGAATGCACAGAGTGCAAGAGTCCTTCTAGAAGTCATCCTTCAGTATTCATCAGACAGTACATCTGGAGAGAAACTTCGAGTGTTTGTAGTGTCCAAAAACCTTCTGACAGAAAGCACACCTCACTACCCATCAGTGAGTTCACAGCAAAGGAAGGCTCTTTGTATGTGGTAATGTAGGAAAGCTTTCTGTGCAAAATCTCATTTTTTACATACCAGATAACTAACACACACTGGGAGAAATCTTATGAATGTAGGGAGACCTTTCCTTAGAAGATGCAATTAACTGTAAATTTCAAAGCACATATAGGAGAGAATCCCTATAAATGTTTCTGTCTCCTCACACCTTATATACCTTTCTCTGCCCAGCTATTTGACTTCCTTCCCAGTACTGGGATTAAGGGCATGTGACTCCCAAGTACTGGGATTAAAAAATGTGTGCCACTATTGCCTGTCTCTGTTTCTCTCCTAGACTGAATCTCATGTAATCCAGGGTGGCTTTGAACTCACAGAGATCTAGACAGATCTCTGCCTCACAAGTGCTAGGATTAAAGGTGTGTACCACCACTGACTGGCTTCTATGTTTAATCCAGTGGCTTGTTCTATCCTCTAATCTTCAGGCAAATTTTATTAGGGTACAACAAAATAGTACCACGTCATATTTCATTATACATCAGAGAATTCATGTTGGAGAAAAATCATATAAATGTCATGAGTGTGAGAAGGCCTTCTGCAAGAAATTCTAAACTTTCTACATTAGAAAATGAACACTGGAGAGAAATCCTCTGAGTATGCTGAGTATGAATTAACCTTTTCCAAGACGTCACAGATCAAACCAATAACACGTACTGAGGAGAAGTCTTCCAAGTGCAATGACTATGGGAAGGCCTTCTGCTACCATGTACACTACCTTGGACTTCAGAATCTACATAGGAGAGAAACTATATAGGTAGTGATTGTAGGAAATTAGATCTCATTTCACATGGAAAAACTCACACTAAACAAATATTTTAGTCATGAGAAAACATGGCCCTTTTTCAAATATATAACATACTTGTATGTTCTTCAGTGCAGCAGAACTTCATCATGTGATGACAAATATTAGAGAGAAGTTAACAGATGAAGAGGTTGATGAAATTATCAGGGAAGCAAGTACTGTTGGTGATGATCAAATAAACTATTAAGTGTTGGTAAAAATGATATCAGAGTTGTACAGGATGTGTTAAATCTCTTATACTAATATTTTGTTTGCCTTTTCTTTTTAAGTTATCTGTAAAAGATTTCTCCTTATTGTCAAAAGATACACAAATATGGTAATTAGAACTTCATTCCTCTGTGTTTTCTTGCCTTATATCATACTTAAACTTTATTTTAGAAAATTATTCAAGTAACATGTTATATGTGACTTACTCTGAGTATTTCTAAGCGCTTCTGCACATATAAACTTAGTTGGAGTTGGCCAAATGAGGAAATATCTAGGTTATGCCTTTTTAAAAGTAGTTTTAGAAACTGTCAGCATGTTGTTGAAGTGTGGAGTTGTAACTTTGTGTGGACTATGCAAGTAAACAATATGTATGTAAAAGATGCACTATGGAAGAATGGGTGTTTTATCCAGGTACATTAATTTTTGTGTTACTGGATTGTACCAAAAACATTTATTTTGTCTTTACTTGCTTTTTTATTTTTGAGATTGTAAATAAATTACATAATTTCTCCCTTTCCTTCCCTCCCTCCAAACTCTTCTGTATGCCCCTCTTGCTCTCTTTCAAACTCATGGCTTCCTATTTTCATTTTTACTGCATGTATATTTGTATTTGTGTATACATATATTTTCCTAACTATAGCCTGCTCAGTCTGTATAATGTTCCTTGTATGTACCTTTTCAGGACTGACCCTTTGGTGTTGGATAACCAAACAGTATGCTTTTCCCTGACAAAGACCATTTTTCCTGCTTTCAGCATTCCTTAATTGCCTGTAGTTCTTTGAGAAAGAAACTCTTTGTAGACCAAGCTTTCCTAAAATGCATGACAATTCTTCCTCATTAGTACATCAACTGCTGAGATTACAATTGTAACCAGCCATATCTGGCTTCTGGCTTCTTTAGTTGAACATGTAATTCAATTAATACTTTCATTTCTCATTTATTACGGTGTGTTTTGTAATAGAAATTTTAACTCTGAGCACTACGTTAGCCATTTATTGTCCAATCTAAGAATATTGTTTTGTTTGTAAAGTCCTACTGCTAGCCCTGTTGCTTGTTTGTTTTCTCAGTACTGGAGATATCTAGCTCAGTCTGTAAGTTAAAAAAATATCTATTTTTTTCTTAGGTATCTCAGAATGTTACCTATTGTTCATCCTTTTGTCATGTCCTTTAACCTTTTAACATATGGTCCTGATTTCCTTTGTTCAGGTGTGTTCCTTCTATTTTACAGAACAGCAAAAGCAGAGGCTCTTCCAAATATTTTCAGGAATTGAGCATAATCCCATTATCCATAATACATGGAGATAGGATTTCATTCTCATTTTAGTTTTTTTGTTATTGTAAAAACTGTTCACTAACATATATTAATTATGTATATTCATAGAGTTCAGTTGGTATTTTCATCTGTGGTGGTTTGAATAAGAAAAGCCTTATAGGTTCATATACTGAATGCTTAGTCACCAAGGAGAGGCACTATTTGAAAGGATTAGAGGATTAGGAGGTGTGGCCTTGCTGGAGTAGGTATAATCTTATTGGAGGAAGTGGCAAGCCCAGAGTCAGTCAGTCTGTCTGTCTGTCTGTCTCTCTCTCTCTCTCTCTCTCTCCATGCTCCATATGGACCAAGATGTAGCTCTCAGCTATGCTCCAGCATCTGACTGCATGCCACCATGCTCCGAGATAATAATGGACTAAAACTCTGAAACCATAAGCAAGCCCCCAGTTAAATATTTTTTATAAGAGCTGCCTTGGTCATGGTGTCTCTTCATAGCAATATAACAGTAACTAAGACACCATCCAAGCATACATTGTGCATTGACCAAACCCAATCTCATTTTTGCCCACCCTTCCTCTCCACACCCTTTCCAGTCTCTAGCAATAATTATTTCTACTTTCAAATAGACTTTTAAATCACAGAGTTTTTAATTAGATTGCACCAATCACAAGCATCCCGGTTGTAATGCTAACCATATTCTATCACTGAGCATGCCTTAAATGGCAGTCCATAGGTGTGGCCCATTGCCCAGATTTGTGGTGCTATGGGAATGCTGATTTCTCAGCATGGCATTATGACTGCTCTCTTGAATTCTTAGCAGCTGTAATTACCCCCACAAGATATGTACAAGATTGGGCCCATTTATGGCCCATCAAGAAGTAGGGAGAGGTTCATAAGACCCTGCTCTTCCAAGGACTTATATGAAATTAACAGTTGCCAGGGGAGAGGAAACTGAGGAAGTATAGGCAATTAATGGCTGCTGCAAGACAGACTTTTGGTATTAACTAAATTTGTTCCTTAACAATTTCATACATGTATGTAATGCATTCTGATTATTCTTACCCCAACTCCTCCCACCCCTGTTAACCCTTTCTCCTCACTACAAGTCCCTTTCCTACATTCATGTCTTTTTGTTATATTTTGTGACCCACTGATTTTTAACCAGGGCTGTATGTGTGACCATGGAATTGGAACTATCCATTACAACTTGGTAGGCTCACTTTTGGCTATACAACTAAATAATGATTACTCGTACAGTAGCCAATAGTTCAGCAGGGAGGGGTAGGGATCTTGTGAGCCATAGAAAGAACTAATTTCTTCAGTTGCATAGTCACTCATAAGTTGCCCTTGCTCCAGAAAAAAAAAAAACAAAACCCTCATGCATGCTCCTGTAAAAGCCCTAATTAAACTCATTGGTTCACCAAGCTAGACTTGAGTAGAATTATTTCTTTGGTCTGTTGTCTGTGCCCTATCTAGAATGACTACCTATTTGTTTGTCTCACCTGGAAGAGTTCATACAACAGATATCATTGGTTAATGCCAGTCTGATTTCTTTCTGATTTATGGGCAGAATTGGCCCACAGGACTTAGAGAGTACTGAGTCACAGGCTGCATTTTAGCATTGGGCTGAATTATAATGGGTGTGGCTGTGATAGCAGAGCTAGGAGAAAGAATACAGAACTCAGTGTTGGTATCTTATTGAGTTAGTAGTCAAATGACAACCCAGACATCCTGTCCCAAATCTACTCCCATGTTCTGTGTTGCACTGATCTGTTCATGTGTCATGGTATTTCCAGACAAACTTTGTCAGCAGTAGAGTGTGAATCACCAGAACTAAGAGAGACTGATTGACTTTGGTCACTACTGTTGAAAGGAGCTTTTCAGGCAAGGACAGCCAAGACATATAGGAGGGTATAAAGTTACAGGTAATCTGTGCTTGTCATTAAGAATCTAGCTGTTCCTTGGGTGTTATCTGGTACTGGGGAGATAGTTCCACCTCCTGGGTATGCAGAGCAGGTCCAGCTTTGTTTCACAGAGCCTTAAGTAGAGCACAGTATGGGTGTGAAAGTATCTCTGAAGACAGTGTGGGTGGTTTTCTTGGCCTATACTAAATGACAAGAGGGTGGTTCCAGACATGGTGTTTCATGTAGAATGCACATCAGAAGCAAAAGGAAGTGTTTGTACTTTGGATTCTCTGTGAGACAGGAGGGAAAGATGAAAGATACAGGATGCTCCTTTGCTGTGGTTATTCAATGTCTGAGCTCCACTGTCCATGAAAAGTGGTATAGTGGTGAGTGAGTGTGTGTGTGTGTGTGTGTGTGTGTGTGTGTGTGTGTGTGTGTGTGTGTAATACTTTTGCCTGTTAGGAGATCACTTTCCTATAAATTCTTCAATAGTCATTATTTTGAAAGCCCATTTCCTAGTTACATAGCAAGTTCCAGGACAGCCTCAGATCATAGTGAGGTCAAACACACACAGAAAGGAAGAAAGGAAGAAGCAAAGAAAGAAAGAGAGAGAGAGAGAGAGAGAGAGAGAGAGAGAGAGAGAGAAAGGGAGGGAGGGAGGGAGGGAGGGAGGGAGGGAGGGAGGGAGGGAGGGAGGGAGGGGAAGGAAAGAAATAAGGAAGGGGGAGAGAGAGAGAGAGAGAGAGAGAGAGAGAGAGAGAGAGAGAGAGAGAGAGAAAGGGGGCTAGAGAAAGGGGGAAAACTATTTCCTTTTGTTCAGGAAATGCTGATCATCTTTGTTTTAGTCTCCATTGTGTCAAAGTAGAGGCATTTCTGGAGTTCTGGATGAATTAGCTTCACAAGCAGGAAAAGTGGCTGTTTCCTTGTGGGTTTTCAACACCCCCATGTAGCTAGATCTTATAAATAACATTCCCATATTCATAAGTAGACTTTTGTGGCTGGCCTGAGGCCACTTCTGTTACATGTGTCATAGTAGAATTTTAGTGTTCAGGGTCACAGGTTCTGTCCAGTGAAGGCTTCAGTTTCCCAAATAACTAGCTCCTGGCCAAGAGACACCTATCTTTGGGCTAATACCTTCAGGCAGAGTCTAGGAATCAAGAGTGCTCAGTAGGTGTTTGCCTGTCTATTTGGTCCAGAAACTTCTGGTAGGCAATTGGCATGGTAGAAAGTTCTATTTTCAAGTCTTGCCCTCAAGGCACTCACAGGAGAAGCAAAATGAAAGCCTTGTATAGTTTCTCCAGTGTCTGTTGCTCAAGTCCACACTTATAGGTGATGTGATATATAGAGACAGGCAGACAGGAAGACAGAGACTCAGCAGTATTCAGAAATTAGGACAAGATACTAAAGCTGACTTCTTGTCAGGACGTGGAGCAGCGTTCTATCTGTAAAGTCCATGCACAGTTGCTGGGCTATAGAAGTCCACAACCCAGTGATTTAGAAATATACATTGTTAACCTTCAAAAACACAGAAAAATTAGTGTGCCTTCTTGTGGCACTCTCACTGAGTAGAACACATCAACCAAGTCTGTTTCTCCACACCATTTCCCCAAGACTCTATTGAATGTTGTAGGTTAGATGGTGTCTGGTAAAAGAAGTGGTTTTGTTTACCCTTCTGTGTTCTGTACTTGGCTTTCTCTCAATAGTCCAGATTTATATCAGTATAAGTTATAACAGAACTGCAGATAACACCATAGGAAATTTCCCCATATTTTCATATACTTTAAGCTGTGCCTATGATGGTGCTATTTATTTCCATGACATTGGAAGGGGAAGGTGACCAGTTCTTCCAGGCAGTACCACCAGCAGTGCAGGGATCTCATTACTGAGAAAATTACTCCATGAAGCAATCTGCAGAGAAAGAGAGGTTCGTTCCAGTGAAAGGAAAGGGAACAACTTGGAGGGTAACAACTAGGCCAGAAACATCTTTCAACAAAACTGGACCAGTTGTAATAGCTAAATGAATGATTTTCCCTGTGAATCTTCTCTTATGTTTGTCACTTCATGGGGTAATGCATGAATTTTTTCTGTAATGAGATTTGATCACTTCAGGCCAATGGTGTTAGCCAATGGTATTTATTATCTGGAGCTCAAATGACAGTTAATATGGTAGACAGATGGCTATTTGCCAGAACAGCTTGCTTCTGTGAACACTGTCTGTGGGAGCTGGTCTCTGTCACAGGCAAGGGTCAGTATTAAGGGCAGAAGGAGAGGCTGCCTCTGAAGAGGGAATCTTCTAGGGCTGTGTATTCCAATTATTTGACAGAGAACACTCAGTTTGAGATCTTGTTCCTTGGGGTTCAATATAACCTATGATGGTAGTTTGTTAACGTTATTGGACCATAGGGAAACTGGAAATTTTGTTAAACTTTGTTCTTGGTGAGTCTGTGGGTTCGGGTTGTAATGAGAACTTTGTTCCTGGTGAGTCTGTGGGTTCGGGTTGTAATGAGACTAACAGGTCATCATGTCTCATGCCATCTGTCACTCAATAAGCCCTCTCTGACCTTCCCAAATGAAATAAGAAATCTTTGGCATCAGCTAGCATTTACTATTGACAGAATTACCACAGAGTTATGAGGTCTCATGTAAAGTGATAAGCTGTTAAACACACAGAAATCCCCTTCAGGGTAGAGTAGCCTATAGTCAAAAGTATCCTGTGGTTGTCTTTTTAGTTTCCACAATGACTATACAGAATGTTTACACCATTGTCTGATCCTACAATTAGGAGAGACCCATGTTATGTCAGCCCCTCCCAGGCAGGTCTTGCTGTAAATCATCAGATACATGCTTCTTAGCTAGGCATCCCCTCTTCATTTAGCTCCTGGTCCATGACCTAAAAATAACACTGGGTCTCAGGAGAAAAGAGGGGATGTCTCCTCCTCCACATGAGAAGTAGAGTCTTCTGCATGACCCCTACTTTTGTCTTTTCCAATTTGTAGGTAGCTACCAGCAAAGGAGCAGATGTACTGTCTTTACCATTATCACAGTGATATTGTGTCATCTGTTACTCTAGAACAGAAGACTGTTTCAGTCTTCCCTCTATCTAGTGTTTGGGGAGGTTGGGTTCCCAGTAAAAAGTAACAGTGAGCTAAGCAAAGCATAGGTCTGCTGGCTTGTACTGAATAAAATGATTGCCTCTTTAGGAGTCCTGAGATGGATAGGAAAATAACATTCCAATTATTTGGGTGCTTGAGATGGAACCCAGGGCTTCATGCACGGTATGCTAGCTCAATTTTGTTATTTTTTTACCTTAGCATTAGCCACCTCATCCAAAATCTGAGTTCTTGATGTGGCTCTGGAGAGGAACTAGATCACAGCAGATCCAGGTGCAACAACCACAGGGTCATGCTATTGACAAAAATGTCTCCTGGTGCTGGCCAGATGACTCAACAGGTAAAGGCACTGGCTGTCAAGGTTCACGAACTGAGTTCAATCCCTGGAACACACATAGTAGAAAGAAAGAACTGACTCCCAAAAGTTGTCCTTTGACCTGCACATGTTTGGCATGTGCACACATGCACAAGTAAATACATACATACATACATACATACATACATACATATAATTAGAGTTGTTTTCTAGAGACCTCCTCCAACTTCTTTCAGAGGTTCAGTCTCAGAAAGATGTCTCCACCTTGCAATCTTCTTTACCAGCTACACTTGTTTCAGAGTCCCCCAGCTCAGTGGCTACACATGGAACACCTCCCACTATAGCCTAGGGGATCAATGTAGTGCACACTTGCTTCAAGGCCAACTTGCTCCCCTCTTTATGTTCAGGTGCACAGGACACACAATGTCTAGCATCTGACTACTGAGTACACAGATATGTGACTTACCACCTTGCCTGGATAACTGGACAGTTCTGTATTTAGTAGTTTCCCCAGAATTGAAACAGTCCTTCCAGGAGGAGAGTGAGAAGCTCATGAGACTTGGGAGGCAAACAAATTTCACATGTCTCAGAAAGCTAGAACTTGCAAAATTTAGGAGAAAGCTCCTCTACAGAGTTACAGAAGTACTAAACAACTGTTGTAGGAAGAGATTCTGACCATCTGAGAGGAGGCTTCTTGGACTTACTGATTTGCTTTTAAGTGTAGTAGTTTTAATGAAAATGGCCCCATAGGTTCATAGAGACTGGTACTATCGGGAGCTGTGGCCTTGTTGAAGGAAGTGTGGCATTGTTGGAGGAAGTGTGTCACTGAGGGTGGGCTTTGAGGTCTCAGAAGCTCAAGCCAAGCCTAATGTGTCTCAGTCTCTTCCTGCTGTTTGCAGATCCAAATGTAGAACTCTCAGCTCCTCCAGCACCATGTCTGTATGCATACCACCATGCTTCCTGCCATGATGAAAATGGCAATTAAATGTTTTCCTTTATAAGAGTTGCCATAGACATGGTGTCTCTTCACAGTAATAGAAACACTAAGACAGAAGTTCGTGCCAGGGACTGGGGTATTGCTGTGATAGGCCTAACCATGCTTTTGTTTAGAGGAATGTGGACTTTGGGACTTGGGATTAGAAAAGTGGTAGAATGCTTTAGGTGGAGCTTAACAGGCCATACTAGTGGGAACATGGAAAACAGTGGTATTGAAGATGATTTGAATTGTGGGGGCCTGGCTCAAGAGGTTTCAGAGAAGAATATTTATTGGTATGTGGCCTATAGACTATTCTTGTGATATTTTGGCTAAGAATATGGCTGGTTTTTTCCCTTGTCCAAAAAATCAGCCTGAGGCTAAATTTAAGAGTTTTGAATTAATTGCATTGGCAGAGGAAATCTCAAAACAGCCTAGTATCAACTGCCATGTGTTTATTAGTGTTCACTCTTATGCAGATCTATAATGAAAAGGAACTGAGAAAAGAAAAAATGTATAGATTTAGGAGGAAAAGGGCACCAGAAAGCAGGATGGGGTTAGTTTTGTGTTCAAGGAGATTAGCAGATTAAAATGAGTTGAGTGATTGCTTGGCCCTGGCTATGGGTTACAAGACATGAAACTGAAGCTGATCCACATGAGGTTGGAGATCGATTGTGGGATAAACCTGATGTTGCTACCTTCTTCCAGATAGTATGAGATAGTGTATTTTATTGCTATGTCAGCAGTTGCATTTCCCCTAAAATGATGCTAAGACATGCAACCAATGCTAAATTATGGTGATATTTTATTTGTACTGAAATGTGATTGTGGTATTGTATTCCCCCAAATATTGTGCATGCTAATAAACTTATCTGGGGTCAGAGACAGAGCAGCCACAATATTAAACATAAAGGATAGGCAGTGGTAGCACACGCCTTTAATCCTAGCATTCCAGAGGCAGAAATCCATCTGTTCAAGGATACAGCCAAGCATGGTGACTCACACCTTTAATCCCAGAAATCGAGCCTTTAATCCCAGGGAGTGGTGGTAGAAGGCAGAAAGATATATAAGGCGTGAGGACCAGGAATTAGAAGCATTTGGCTAGTTAAGCATTTGCATGGTTAAGCATTCAGGCTTTTGAACAGTAATTCAGCTGAGACCCATTCTGGATGAGGATTCAGAGGCCTTCAGTCTGAGGAAACAAGACTAGCTGAAAAACTGGCAAGGTAAGGTGGCTGTGGCTTGTTCTCCTTCTCTGACCTTCCAGTGTTCACCCCAATAACTGGCCTCAGGTTTGATTTTATTAATAAGACTCTTTAAGATTCATGCTACATGTGATTTTATTTGTATGTTAGTAAATAAAGTTGCCTGGGGGTCAGAGCTAATAGCAAGCCATAGCAGAGCCAGGCGTTGGTGGCACATGCCTTTAATCCCAGCTCTTGGGAAGCAGAGCTAGGCGGATCTCTGTGTTCAAGGATACAGCCAGCATGGAGACACACGCCTTTAATCTCATTACCAACCATAGAAGACCTGAAGGTCTGTACAGCCGGGCAGTGACAAGGAGGTCATGTGGTTGGGTTTACAACCAATGAGAAGGCAGAATAGAAAGTCAATAAAAAGCACAAACACACAGGAAGTAGGTCTCTTTCGGAGAGGTAAGACAACAGCGACAGTGAAGGATAAGGTTTTTAGCTCTTAGCTATTGCTCTGACCTCTTGGCTTTCATCTCTGTATTGGCTCTGTGTTTCTTATTTAATAAGCTGGTTACATCTACACTAAAGGAAATCATGTATTGGGAGTCAATAGAGAAAATTCCAGTGAGGCCGCCTTCTTTTATGTAATTTGAAGTGGCATGCCTGCTTTATGAATGCAGTCCACAGCATGATTAGGAAAATGCCCTGAATACTATTCCAGTTTACAACAAATTTGTGGTCTATGGTAGTAGCACATAATGGCAAAGAGTATCAGCAAACCACCACAGAAGTTGTCAAGCTGCTACTATGTATGCTAAAAAATGAATCTAAATCTGAGATGGCTCCTCAGAGGGGAATTTGTTTGTGTAAGAGAAGATGAGATGGAGGTGCTGTCTTGCTGTTTCTTATGATTTGCAGGATATTCAGAGAGTACAAGTTAGACCTGTCCTAAAGAGCCCTTCCTGGGATCCAAAATTTGGAAGAGTTAGATAGCAAAGAGGGAGGAAGTGGGGTAATAATAATAGTAAAGAAACTGGAGATAAGAAAAGCAGTGTTTTCTTCTCAGTTCACCAGACCAGGTAAAACTATGTTAATAAAAGAAGTTAATTAAGCAGGAAGCTCCAGACTGGTATGGGGCTTTAAAGGCTTTATTAAGTCCCATGGTGGAATGTGATATTCATAGAGTAGGAGAAGTTTTGGCAGACCTAAATGATTTTGTAGACCTGAATTATCTTGACTAGGTTATGAATTGAATCCATAAGGTGGTAAAGCACTTAAAAAATGAGGAAATGAATAAACATAATGGGTTCTGTCTGAGTTACTCCAAAGCAGATGTGGCAGTATTTGTGGAGCTGGAGTTCCTAGGGAAAATTTTGATAAAGACCCAAATTCCATGTTGGAGAGTCTTTTAAAGACTTTAAAGCCTGACTTTCAGAAGCTCACCAAAAGTTTAAAAGAAGTGGAAGACAGGGAGTTACATGTCACCCCAACTGTACCTCCTATAGAGGAAGAAGATGTTCTGGTTTGAGAACCATCCCAACTGATCTTCTGATGTGGATGTGGCAACTAAGTTTTTCTTCATGTGAGCACCATACATTGTGACCAGAGGACTCATTAATTATAGATCCATTGGCTGCCTACTAATGTACATAATACTTGGGCTTTGATGAATACTGGAAAAGAGAGAATTTAATTTATGGAAATCTCCTAAAGCATCAGGGGTAATGAGCAACAGTTGGCGAGTATGGGGATAGGACTGTGCAAATAAAGGGACCAAGCTTGTCCTAATGGTGTGCAATTATGCCCATGAAGAGTATGTGGTATGCATTTCTCTACTGCAAGAGAGTAGTCTGGTGGGTAGATGTATTCCTGGGGCACATCCTATATACCAACACTGCAGAGTTTTCCCTGAGAGTATAGAAAGCAAGAGAGAATCTGAATGGTTGAACAAAATGGGAATATGTAAAATTTCCTACCCCAAGTAGTGTGGTGAATATCCATGGTGGTTTGAACAAAAATGACCTCCATAGACCCATAGGGAGTGGCACTGTTAGGAGGTGTATTCTCATTTTAGTAGGTGTGGTTACTTGTTAGAGGAAGTTTGTCACTGTGAGGTGGGCTTTGTGGTGCTCAAGCCTAGCCCAGTGGCTCACTTGCTCTTCCTGCTGCCTACTGATCCAGATGTAGAACTCTCAGCCCCTTCTCTGGCACCATGTCTGCCTGTGAAGTGCCATGCTTCCCACAATGACAAAAATAGACTTAGCAAGCCCCAATTAAATGTTTTCCTTTATAGGAGTTATCATGGTCATGGTGTCTCTTCACAGCAATAGAAACCCTAACTATGACAGTATCAAACAGGACAAACTGCCTGGAGGCTATGATGAAATTACAGAAAAGGTGGAGATTATTTATGCAGCCCAGAGCCCTATCAATATCCCAATAAGGCCTGTGAAGAAGCAAGGTGGTCCCTGGAGAATGATTGTTGGTTATAAAAAGTTATATAAGGTATCACACACCCCATCCATGCCTCCGAGTCCAACATCACTCTTTTGACTGAATGACTGATGTAGTTAATGTTTTTTTTTACATGCTGTATTGGATCTTGCTAGTGCATTATTTATTATTTCCTTAGCTATTGAATCCAAAGACCAATTTTGCAGCTACTTTCTTCCAAGGTTACCTTCATATTCCTACTGTCATGGGATGGTGGCCCAGGACCTTGTTTTGTTGTCATGTCTAACCTCTGTAAATATGTTTCATTATATAGATGGGATAATGCTAATCTTTGAGTATTTCACAGGTTTAGAAAATTATCTAAATGTAGCAGCAGCACTGAATCCTGTGTACAGGTGTTCCCAGCAGCACAGTTTCTCAAGCACCAGCTGCTCTCACCAAAGCATCAGGACATGTCTCATGCTTGTGCACATCCAGGGAGATCTTTCTCATCTCACTCAGCTACAGAAAACTGGACTGGAATGATTGAATCCACAATGGAGAGAGAAAACGAAAAGTTCCATAAACAATTAGTGGCTTAAGCTTTGAAACCACAGAAGAAAGTTTGAGAAACTACTGTGAGCAATAGGGAAATTTCACAGACAGTGTGATTATAAAGGATTCTGAAAGCAAAAGATCAAGAGGAATTTGTTTTATAACTTTCTCATCCATGGCCAAGGTTGAGGCTGCCAAGGCTGCATGGCCTCATTCCATTGATGGGAGGGTAGTTAAAGCCAAAATGTGCTGCAGCAAGAGAGGAGTCGAGGAGTTGAGGAGGGGGAGCCCACGTGACTGTGAAGAAGCTGTTTGTTGGTGGGATTAAAGAAGATGGTAAAGAACACCACCTTGGAGATTACTTTGAACAATACAGAAAAATTGATAATATTAAAATAATTACTGATCTGCAATCTAGAAAGAAAAGAGGCTTTGGCTTTTTACTATTGATGACCGTGATCATGTGGATAAAATTGTATTGCAAAAATATCACACCATCAATGGTCACAATGAAGAAATTAGAAAAACATTGTCAAGAAAAGAAATGCAGGAAGACCAGATTGAAGGGGTCTAGGGCACAGAATACACCCAGACACCAAATTCTCAGCATGAAGGAGATTTAATTTACCTGGGAGGGGACAAGCAGGGGTGGGGTGGATGGCTGCCTCTAGATGGGGCAAAGACAGTGACAGCCTACTGGTACATGGTCATTTTAAGGGTTCTGGCTCAAGAAAAGGAAGAAAGGAGTTATCCATCCCAAGAGGGTTGGGGTGGCTGTCTCTGGTTGACTAGGAGAATACAAGAGATGAGGTGGTAGGCTATTGTCATATAGCTCAGTGCTGTTTTATGAGGTAGGCTGGTGAGTTGAGAGACTGTATCAGGACCAACACAAAGTTCTGGGAGTAGAAAAGAAGGAAAGGTTGGTTTGGGGGATTCTCAAAGTGGCAGTGGCAATTTTGGACCAGGACCAGGAAGCAACTTTAAGAGGCAAATCTGATAGACATGGAAGTGGACATGGATTTGGTGATGGCTATAATGGGTATGGAGGAGGTGACCATTTTGGAGGTTGCCCTGATTATGGAGGAAGAAAAGGAGGATATTGTGGTGGAGGACCTGTATCTGGCAACCAGGGTGGGGACTATGGAGGTGGTTATGACAAATATGAAGGAGGAAATTACGGAAGTAGAAATTACAATGATTTTGGAAATTATAACCAGCAACCTTCTAACTATGGTACAATGAAGAGTGGAAACTTTGTTGCATCAGGAACATGAAAGGACCATATGGTGGAGGAAATTCTGGTTCTGGAGGAAGTGGAGAAAGTGGGAACTATTGTGGGAGGGGCCAATACTGAACTTCTTCTTACTCATTCTGGGCTTCACTGTATAAATAGGAGAGGATGAGCACTCAGAGGTAACTGAACACCTTCAGGTTATCTAAATAACAATGTTAAAGAAACTCTTATCTCAGTCATGCATAAATATGCAGTGATATTTCAGAAGACACCAGAGCAGATTCAGAGAGACATTTTGGGAATGGGTTGGATTATTTAATAACATTACCTTACTGTGGAAGAAGAATTGTAAAAAAATGCCTTTGAGACAGTTTCTTAGCTTTTTAATTGTTGTTTCTTTCTAGTGGTCTTTGTAAGAGTGTAGAAGCATTCCTTCCTTGATAATGTTAAATTTTTAAGTTTCAGGTGACATATGAGACAGTTTTTAAGATTTTTCTCAAAATCTTTGAAACGATAATTAGCCAGGATCATGGTGTATTAAGACATACCTTTTTCCTTTAAAAAAAAAAAGTAAGTGCACTCTTTCTGCTCTGCTCTGCTCTGCTTCCTCCCACCCCCACCCCCACCCACCATCACCTTTCTTTCTCCAGGCCTGGCTCTCCTCTTTCCCCTCCCTCCTTTGCCTTCCTAATAAAGCTATGAAAACCAAAAAAAAGTAAGTGCACGTGTAGGGTTAAGAAACTGTTGTACATTTATGAGTTAATAAAATAATTCTAAAGGAAAAAATTAATCAAAAAGATCTATAGGTGCTCTTAAGGGAATGAAGCTGTGAGATCAATTCACACAAGGTATAAGGGCCAGGCACAACTATTAAATTCCTGGGAGTACAATGATGTAGTCAGATGTATACAATACCTGACAATGTTATCAAGAAAAATCCTACAACAACACATATTGTAAATATAAAAGAGCTGTAGAAATGCTTGTGGCTCCAGGATATTAGGGGGTTTTCATATCTCTCCTTGCCCAAATTTCTCATCCTCTGTATAACTTGATAAAGAAGGGTATTATATGATACACAACAGAAAGGCTCAAAAGGCTTTTGGGGCAGGCTCCGATCCTTAGAAAGCAATCTAAAATACTGTATGTCCCATTATCCCTGTGTCACTTTGTTATAAATCACTAGAAGTTCAGAAGGCTATAGATGGGAGCTAGGCAAAAACAACCTGAGCAAATAATTCCAATAGGGCAGTGGGTCTCGACCTTCCTAATGCTGTAACCCTTTATTACAGTCCCTCATGTTGTGGTAACCCCCAACCATAAAATTATTTTTGTTGCTACTTCATAATTATAATTTTGCTACCGTTATGAATCATAATGTAAAAATTTGTTTTCTGGTGGTCTTCTAAGCGTTGTGCTTATGCTCATAGATTAATTACTGTTACTCTCAGCCACAACTAATCAATGGAAATATACTTCCTTGAGGTGTGTCACAGAGATTCATCCATAGAAGCTTTTAAAAACTTCTGTGGCTTTGTAAGCCAATGCTAAACTATAAGTGGATATCTAAATCATGCCCTCCAAGGCTCAAGGAACACTGTGGAAGAGGGAATCAAAGAGAATGGAACAGCTGAGAAAGGGGTGGAGTGTTATATAGCTATTCTCCCCCCTCCCCATTTAAACATTCACTTCAAGAGGGAAATAAAAGGCTCATGAAATTCAGGAGGTAAACCAATTTCACACAACAAGGAATGCTGAAACTTGCAAGATTTAGGAAAGACTTTCTTCATAGTTGTAGAAGCAGTAAACTGCTAGGGGAGAACAGCTGCATTTGAGTCATTTCCCATCCTGTAACCCCTTACCCTTATTCTGTTAGTAACCCCAACTCCTTGGTTGACCAAATTGGACTTTGATGCAAACATTATTTTGATATATTGCAAGTTTCCTTTCTACGGTGAGTAGATGAGTGTGTAGGGGGTGGGTAATCTTTCCAGGAAAAGTCTCTTATACATCACTCTGGTCCTCGGTAGTTAATTCTACCAAGGTGGGTATTACTGCTTTGCTACACAGAGGGAGGCCACATAAAAGTGTAACAATAGCATAAAACACTACCATGCCAAACTGTTGCTGTGGCATTCTTGATTCTTAGATTCACTACTTGAAGTCTGTACTGGCTGGTTTTGTGTGTCAACTTGACACAAAATACAGTCATCAGAGAGAAAGGAGCCTCAGTTGAGAAAATGCCTCCATGAGATCCAGCTTTAAGGCATTTTCTCAATTAGTGATTAATCAGGGAGGGCCCAGCCCATGGTGGGTGGTGCCATCCCTGGGCTGGTGGTCTTGGGTTCTATAAGAAAACAGACTGAGCAAGCCATAGGAAGCAAGCCAGTAAGCAGCGCCCTTCCATGACCTCTACATCCACTCCTGCCTCCAGGATCCTGCCATATTTGGGTTCTTGTCCTGACTTCCTTCAGTGATGGATAGCAATGCTGAAGTGTAAGCCAAATAAACACTTTCTTCCCCAACTTGCTTTTTGGTCATTGTGTTTTGTTGCAGCAATAGAAACCCTAACAAAGACAATCTGCTAGGATTATTTTCTCAATTTGAGTGACTGCTTAGATGGTCTCCTGTCCAAATCAGGATTATTTCCAGAAATTTACTATGTCATATATTTTCCCAGTCATCATGCCACTATTGAGGGACTAGGTTAGTTATCTCAAAGTAGGTTCATCTTATGATTGAAAAGAATTAAGTTTATTGATTTCTCTTTCTTGCTCTAAAATGTGCATGATATCATTTTGCTGTTACAATACATCTTGAAGGCCCTGGTCAGATCCTGGTGTCATGCTCTTGGATTTTCCAGCCTCCAAACCATGTACCAAATAAATGTCTATCATTTATAAATTATCCAGTCTGTGTTAATTCTGTTTTTAACCACAGAAATGGACTAAAGAAAAGACACTATGCTTAATGAAAGAAACTAAAAGCAAAAAGCTAGCCAGGCAGTGGTGGCACACACCTTTAATCCCAACACTCGGGAGGCAGAGCCAGGAAAATCTCTGTGAGTTTGAGGCCAGCCTGGTCTACAGAGTGAGATCCAGGACAGGCACCAAAACTACACAGAGAAACCCTGTCTCAGAAAAACAAACAAAAAGCTAGTATGTGATTCTACTTTTATGAAATAATCACAATAAGCAAGTCCATAGTGACAGCAAAAATATATGTGGTAGCTAGGATCTGGGATCAGGGAGAGATGGAAAATGATTGTTTAATGGCTGAGGGATTTTGTCTTGGGTGATGAAGATGGTCTGGAACTAGATAGTAAAAATGTTTGTGCGGTATTTTGGATGCATAAAATGGCACTGAATTGCATATGTTAAATGGATAACATAGTATATTTTACATTATATGTGTTTTTCAAATAAAAAAAGTTTGCCATTTCCCCCAGGCACCCTCATTAGAGTGGCATCATCTTTAAACCCTGCATAATAATCCCTGGCTCTCTACCATGGTACTCAGGGAGGTCAGGGCCACATAGAAATCCAACTTCTTTTTTAAAACCATCAGATTTTTGGATGATTATCCTAAATGCTTCATTGTGGGAGCAGTTGATGTGGACCCCAAGCATATTTGGAGGGATGACTGTGGTGCTCATAGGCAAGAACACCATGATACACAAGGCCATCCATAGGCATTTGGAAAATAACCCAACTCTGGAAAAACTGTTGCTTCATATCCAGGGGAATATGGGCTTTGTGTTCACCAAGGAGGCACTAGCTGCTGACTCTGAGATAGTACCACTGTCCAGCCTAGAACAATGATCTAGAGCCCAAGAAGAGAGATTTCTAGGCTTTAAACCTCATCACTGAAATCTCCAGGGGTACCACTGAGATTCTGAATGATGTGTAGTTTATCAAGACTGGAGATAAAGTGGGAGCCAGCAAAGCCACCCTACTGAACATGTTCAACATTGTCCCCTTCTTTTGGGGGCTGATTATACAGCAGGTGTTCAACAACAATGACATCTATAATTCCAAAGTGCTTTACATCAACAATCTATCTCTTCATTCTCATTTCCTGGAAGGCACCCATAAATGTTGCCAGTGTTTATATGAATATTATGAGACTGTTGTTTCAGTGCCCCATTCTATAATCATTGGACACAGTGAGTCCTGACTGTGAAGATTGAGTATACCTTCTCATTTACTGAAAAGGTCAAGGTCGTCTTGTCTGGTCCATCTGCATTTGTGGCTCCTTTCACTGTGGTACTGCCACTACCACCACCTCTGCTGTTGCTGCTGCTGTAGCCCCAGCCAAAGTTGAAGACAAGAGCTAGAGGAAGTATATAAGGTATAGGACTTGGTCTCTAATCATCAAAAAACAACCAACTCATGTGACTTTATGTGAGAAACAAGGGAATAAAGGCTCACATGCCTTTAAATGTTTCTTTGGGGCTTGTGGGGGGCGGGGATCAAACCCAAGGCTCTTTACATGGTAGGAATGTGCTCAGCCACTGAGTTATGTTCCCAGCCCCCATGCCCATAGATTTCATATGAGGTAGAAAATGTGAATACTGGTCATGAAGCAGAGTTAACCTTAAGTTAAATGTGTAACTGAAATGGGGGTGAATTAGAAAGACTGGCAGAGTGGGGAGGAGTGAGAATCATGAGGGTACAGTAAGGTTAAATTAAGTCAAAAGTGTCATTCAATTTGAGTCTTGTGCTCCTGGAAAGCAGGAATGACTATGAAGCTCCATGCCTTTGTTTTTATGTTCCAACAAGAGATTAACTGTACAGGTCCCTGTCTTTTCCAGCTCTGGCTGCCATAACAAAATACTAGCTTAAACATCAGGAATTGCTTTCTCACAGTTCTGGGGGCTAGAAAGGGCAACATCAAAGTCAGTTGATTTGGTTTGGGGCAAGGATCATCTTGCTTGCTTGCAAGACAGCTGCTTATTACTGTTATTACTCAAATGACTTAATTTTTGTCCAAATGAAAAGTAAGCTCTTCAGTGGCTTTTATGGGGGCACCAATTCCATTAGATCAGGGTTCACCTTAATAACATTATGTAACTCTAATTACTTCCCAAAGACATCATCTCTGAATAATATTGCACTGAGGGTTAAGGTTTCAACACCTTAATCTTTGGAGGGTGCACAAATCCATAGCACTCCCCAGTGCTTTTTCCATATTCTGAAATAAGACCCAAGTCCATCAATCCCCTTGACTCAAGGACGCTTTGTTAATGTGTTTCTATAAAAAAAACTCTAACCCTTCTTCCTTGTCTTTAATATATTCCTCATTAATGAAAGTTGTAATAACACTAAATTATGTAATTTAGTGTTATAATTAGTGTTAGTGTTGTAATAACCACTAAAAAAAAAAATCACTCCTTCATTGTCCCTTGCATGATACTATAGTGTGTCTGAAGTCCAGAGCTGGAACAGTCTCCTGTTGGTTCCTCTAGGACTCTAGAAGACCCTGAGAGGTGTTTCACAGGACCCAGAGGCTGACATATGCACTTTCCCAAATCTCTGCTACAGGTTCCCAGGAATGTGGTCATGCAGGGGTGAGGGGGAACGGACTCACTGTCAGGACTTTGTGGATTCTCCCCTAGTCTCTTAAGACACAAGATCGTTAGGGTCCCTCCGTTTCTTTCTGTCTCTGACTCTCCCTGCCTCTGTGCTTACCAGTGTTACTTTCTTCACGTATTTTTTTTCTCTGAGCACAGAATCATACCCGGACTTGCCTACATTCGCATCCTGGTATTTCCCACAGGGGATCATACCAATTTGAGTCTTCTTCACAGCTAGCCTAATAGTACTTACATCTCTAGTCATATTTCCTCAAAGACCCACCAACTCCATGATTTCTCCCCATCTCCACAGTGGTGATTATCTTTAGAGGAACACATTGTTCTCTGCTCTGATTCCCTTCTACTCCGAATACCAGGAAAGGTGGTGGCTTTCCAGCTATTCCCCCATCTCCGCAGTGGTATCTCCCTGCTGAGGGTGGGGGGTGGGGAAGCGGAGGCAGGGGCTGTAGCCCTCAGCTCTAAAAGCCACACGTTATTAGTGTGCCTTTGTACAAAAGGCCTAATCTTATCGCCAAGTGTTCAAATTCCTCACAAAATCTCATCCCTTCTAAACATTAAGAGGCAGATTTTTCCCCACTGTACGGAATGGCAAAGGCTATAAAGATGTCCGCTCCCTTGAAAACATGGCTTATTGGCGCATCCATTTTTCTTGCCTGCAAATTCGATCCTTGTGGTAATCAAAATATTTAGGACTGCTAGCGCTGATGGCTTCAGGAAGGGCTACTGCGCATGAGCAAGTTTAGTGACTGACAGTAACCAAGGCGGGGTAAAGGACTAAAAAGTGGCCGTCACAGGAAGTTATGACTGATTGGGAAACATTAAAGAGACTTTGCCGGCATAAGAATTCAGATTTTAAGATTGGAGAAGGGAGTGAAGGAAAGCGGAGTTCACTCAAAGCGGAAGTGGGAGGGCTGGTATTCAGGCAGGCCAAGTGAGACAGGCTAGTGTAGACTCCGCAAAGACGCGAATTTACTGGGTGAGTATTTGGGGAGGGGCTCAAATACGAGTACTGAGAATCTGGGCAGGGGGCTGCAAGCAGTGTGATGGAGATACATTGAATGAGTTAGAGGGTCTGTGGAGGCTTTGATCGAGGCGGGCTGTGGAATGAATGATGGGAATATGTGGGTTTTGTGATGATCAGGCTGTAGAGTGAGTGATAGGGTCAGTAGTGTAAGTGATGTGGGGCTCTGTGGGATATACGATTGGGAGTTTTAGGGAATCTGTGATAAATATACAACGGCCTATGAGGCGCATCACAGATCTGTATTGTTGGATGATGGGAACCCATGGGGGAAAACAAATGTCCTTACCCTTTTTTCTTAGCTATACAGTGACTGTTTCACCACATGGCATTTGTGGATTTCTGGCCTGATGATTTGGTGAATTTTCAATCTGGGTATCCTTGCCATCTGAAGCTCTTCTCTTTTCTTCTCCCTCTCAACAGTTCTGCCTTTTTAGGCCTTTGCCTTCTTGCCACAACAATCAGTCATGACTGAGTCCTTGGTAAGTTCTTACTTGCTTCTCCCAACTACCCTCTGTCCTTATTAGGATAGAAGCAATATTGTATGGTGGTAAAGACTATAGAATCTGCAGCTAAATTGCTTTTACCAGCTTTAGGAGCTTACCAAAGCTCTCAGTGCCCTGGTTTCCTTAACTGTAAAATGGGAATGGTTAGGATGATAATGATAGTAATACTTACCTTGTATGGTGATTGTGAATGTCAATTGATTTAATGTATGTTTAGAACAATGCCTTGATGCATACATAATAAACCTTATATATGAGTATATGAATTAGTGTATTATTATTTATTCTATAAAGTGGGTATGTATAAACACAAAGTTTAAGGATATATAACAAGACCAGCATAAGTATGAAATATGTATCTGTGTGTGTGTGTGTGTGTGTGTGTGTGTGTGTGTGTGTGTGTCATAGGATTTTATATATTTATGTTAAGGTACAGTTACTTTTCTGAGCTTTCTGTAAGCCACAACAGAAAGGTAACAAAACATATTCACTTGTTTTATCTAACCTTACAAGACAGTAAGCCACTTGCATAGATGCTTAGATTTCCTGATATTGATCAGACAGTCCTCTGATGGGTCCCTTCAAGTCCCTATTAGAAAACTTATGATAAACACAGGGTTAATATTGCTCTGATGAGACTTAAATTATCTTCCTGTCAACCAAAGCTGTCTTGCTGAAGCAAAACTAAAAGGGATGTGACTGTTTAGGAAAGCCAAGCCAAGCCTACACAAACATGTTCTGGACTGCATGTGAATAAAACCTTGGTGTCAAGGAAGATGATATAAGCCATATGTCCTTCAAATTATTTTCCAGTAGTTTTTATATAGTTTTTATTATCTAGCTGAAAACCCTGAGAAACCCATAGGATTGTCCTTTTACTTTTAGTCTCAGAGTTCATGACATCCTGACCATTTTACATTCTTTCCCTTCTGCCCTTCTTTTACAAGTCTGTATTGTTTCATCTTCATACAAAAGTGGGATAAGAATGGCACCAGAATTAAAACTTCTCTAATGAGCATAGTTACACATTTATTATCCCAATTTTCAGGAGGTGGGGGGCAGGATAATCAAGAATTTGAAGGTAGCCTGGGTTACCTAATTAGTTCCAAGCCAACCCAAGCTATGTAGCAAGACTTTCTAAAAAAAAATCAAGGATCAATTCAAAACACACAGGCACGCACACACATATGTACACACACACGCCCACCCAGAAAGATAAAGGGTGTAGCAAGTGGTAGTTTGTCTAGCATTCTGTGGGACTTGGATTCAATCCAGGAAATAAACTCTGGAAGTGTAAAAGAGGACACTAGCTCATTTGGCAGAGTGCTAACATGGTCAAGAGGCCCTTTGTTCTACTCCCAGGAAAACAATAATACTAAATAAAATAAAAAGGGAAAAAGGATCTCATGATATCATATCACCAATCATTGCAGATCGTTTGAAGTTGGTTAACTTCTGCCCTCTCTGCCTTGTTCTTTCTATATGTACATATAATTCGAAACATAATAGTTAAAATTAACTCATTAATAAAAACTTTTGCAACTCTTTGTCTTCCCTTTACATTGTAATATTTGGTCATAGCAGTACAAAGTGAGCATCCCTAATCTGAAAATCTAAATTCCCCAAAGCTACAAAATATGCAGCTTTGTGCTTTGTGAACATGATGCCTCAAGTGGGAAATTCCACAACTGACCTTATGTGATGATGGGTCGTGTACAAAATGCAAACATACTGAAAGTATTTTACAAAATTACCTTAAACAGTATATATATGAACAAATGAATTTCATGTGTCCATTTGGCTCTCATCCCTAAAATATCTTATCATGTGAAGATATATAAATATTCAAAAAAATCCCAAATCTAAACTACTTCTTTGTCTCAAGCATTTTAGATAAGGACAACTCAATCTGTAGTAGTAATGATGATGACAAAACACAAGGTGGTGCTAATGGTAATAGGAGTGGCAGCAAGTGAGCTTATACTATGCATAGCTCTATACTAAAAAATACTTTATATGCATAGGCAATTTTAATACTCATAATAACACTATGAAATGGATACAATTATCATTCACATCTTCCAGGTGAGGAACAGAGTAGATAAGCAAGTGATCACTGGCACAGCTGGGGTAAAATATAAGATAGTTTTTTACAGATGTTTCAGTATCAGGGACACAGAAGGCTTTTGTTGTATTTTTTAGCATCAGCGCAGAGGAAGGAACCCCAGGCCTCCTACGTGCTAAATAAGTTCTCTACCGCTGAACTGCACATCTAGCTAGTTGAGATTTTATTTTGTTTTCTTCAATTTTTTGTTTTAGTTTTGAGATAGGGTTTCACACGTGTAGCCTGAGCTAGCCTTGAATTTGGGATTCTCCTGCCTCGGCTTCCTGAGTGCTGAGATTATAGGGATATGCCACCAAAGCTGGTTCACATAGGAATATTTTAAACAGCTATATTTTTCTCTTGTATTCATACACCATGATTTATTGATGAACATCATGTTGAAGGACCTCTGTGTGGTGATCTCTTGTCATCTTTGTTTTCAGAGATGAGCATTTCTAAAGTGTTTGCTTTAAAAGGTGGGTGTGTTGTGAGCTTGCTTAGATATCATCAAATTGCATTTTGAAATGTTAATACAAGTTGACAGCTTCTCTAATAATGAGTGAAAAGACCCTTGTGAATCCTTTTGTCATAATTTTAAGATTTGCAATGTGATAGTTGGAAATATTTTATGTTTTAGTTTGTGTTTATCAATATGGTTGAACAACTTTATGTTTTTCTCTTTTTATATTACTTTTGTGGATTCTTTTTCAAATACTGTTTTCTTTTTCCACTTGGGGTTTAAAATCCTTGTCTTTCTATTTTTAAACCTTTTGTAGAAATATAACTTAGACAAAAAATCTTATGTTGATTTATTGAAATATAGCATAAGTAGAAAAACATATAAAGTATACAGTTTCATGAACTTCTACAGATTGAAAACACATATGTAAGTAATACTTGGATCAAAAAAGAAGAGGAAATGACATGCCTTCCAGAAACTTCCATGCCATTTCTAATCATTAGCTCTTGATTTATAATAACCACTTTCTAATTTCTATCATCATAATTTACTTTTTCTCTTCTTGAATTTCACATAAATAGAAATATACATATTATTATTTTGATCTGACTGCTTTCACTTGTCATGATTTTTTTGTGATGCTGGGAATGGAACCCAAGGCCTCACAAATGTTAGGTAAGCACTTTTCCACTGAGCTATATCTCCAGCCCATCATGTTTTATATTTACATTCTTGTTACTTTAGGTATAAGTATAATTTGTTCTATTTCTGTTATTATATACCATTCTATTGCATAAGTAGTTCACAATTACTCTTCAAATCCACTGATGATGGATGTTTCCATTTTGGCTATTATAAACAATATTTCTGGGAATATTTTTGTTTATGTATTAGTGAACCTGTGTGCACATTTCCATTAGATATATACCAAAGAATGAGGTTACAATTTTGTAAGTTAGAAGTATTTTCAGTTTTAGCAATTCTACCAAGCCATTTTCCAAAGTGTCTGTACCATTTTACTCCTACCAGCAAAGTATGAAAATTTGTGTTTCTCCACATCACTGCCAACATTTAGGTTGTTAGTTTTAATTTTAGCTGTTCCGTTGGAAAATACTAGTATTAGTATCTCAGTGTAGCTTAAGTGTGTGTTTCTCTGATGACTAATAATGTTAAGCATCTTTTTGTATGTTTATTCACCATTTGGATATTGTCTTTTGTGAAATACCTATTAAATATTTTTCTTTTTTCTATTGGATTATCAATATTTATCTCATTACTTCTTAATAGTTTCCATAGTACAAGAGTCCTTTGCTTTGATTAGATATTGCAAATCTTGAAGAAGGCTGTTGCAGTGCTGAGGATGGAGCTTGGGGCCATACTGTGCATACTGGTCAAGTATTCTACCACTGAGCTACACCCCTAGTCCCTAAGAAGGATTTTTAAAATGGTAAAACAATAGCTTCTCCTTGAAGAATATTTTGTTTACCATAAAGAACATTATCACTTCAATTAGCCTAGTCTAATCTCTCTCTCTCTCTCTCTCTCTCTCTCTCTCTCTCTCTCTCTCCCTGCCCCCTCTCTCTCACACATTATAATCCATAAATATGTACAATTTTAATATGTCAATTTTTAAAAGAATATTAAAACAAATATTTACTAACATTTTGAGAGAAATAGTATCACTAATTTTTACCAATAAAAGTATGCAATTGCAGGGATCAGTGTCATTCGAGGATGTGTCTGTGGACTTCACCCAGGAAGAGTGGAATCAACTGGACCCTATTCAAAGGAGCCTATACAGAGATGTGATGCTAGAGAATTATAGCCATCTTGTCTCTTTGGGTAAGGATGGCTTGTTGAATAATTCATGGTGTCACCAATTGTGTCTCTAAAGTATTCTAATACTCTGGGTTCTAGAGATTTAATTTCTTATTTCCTCTTAAACAAGATGATAATTGCCTATGTGAAACATACCTTTACTAAAACACACCTTACTAATTTTTTAACTGAATGTCACACAGAGTAGCCAAGTCTTGTATGATTTCCCACTACAGGGTATCCTATTACCAAACCAGATGTAATCACCTCTTTGGAGCAAGGGGTCCTTGGCATCATAAAGAGAGAAATCCCGAGTTCAAGTTGCACAGGTAAGAAGGGAGAATTGGAAGATGGTGAGAGCAAGGCCTTAGATGCTCTGGTAAAGGTTTTACATTTTTAAAATCTCAAAAGTATCTTCTTAAATGTTATATATACTCTTACTGCTCATTCCAAATTGTTTAGTAGGTTTCTCTCATAGTAACCTTTGAATGAGCTGTTAAGAAACTGGGCCCTATTCTGGCTTATTCATTCTGCTTCTTTTTTCATTCACTTCAATCATTTCCAGCCTTTCTTAAAAGATATTTGCATTCTGGGTGTCCCTGACCCCAATTGTGGGTTTACTGTCTTTCCAGTATCCATTTTCCAAGTGGCTCTCTGAACTGTATTTAGTTTCTCCAGTTTTAAGCTAACAATTATATCACTTATATTTATTGTTATTTTCCTGGTCCAACATCTTTTGGAGCACCGTGGGTTTTGTTCCCTCAAGCTCTGAGTGTAAGAGAGATACATACTTGGAATCTCTTTCTGAGCAGTACATGGACATAGAAGAAATTAAAGAACAGCACTATCAGAAGCCTGCTTCTGACTAGGTGTTTTTACAGAGTCTGGTTTATTCTTCTTCTTTATAGAAGATGGGCAAACTGAAGACTACCTGGAGTGGCATCAGGAAAACCAAAATATACACCTGGAGCAGGCTGTATCCATTTTTGAGAAAAATGTGACTGAAAGAAGTTATGAATATGATGAATTTGTAAGCCCACTTCCTCAGAACACATGGGTAGTTACTTCAGGACCCACACCCTATATGAATAACTCATTTGAGGAAAGTATTAAAGATAATTTAGGTTTACTCAATCCTAGTAGTTTGAGCTTTGCAGCTCAGGAATGTTATGAATGTAATAGATGTAGGAAATTATTAATTCCTGGCAGACATGAGATAAATGATGGAATGAAATTCCATGACCATAATATGTATGGTAAAGATTATATTTATAATTTTGTTCAACATGACTTGACTCAACTTGGAGACAGAAGCTATGAATGTCCTGAGTGTAGAATAACCCTCAGCCCAAGTTCATTCCTTATTGTTCATCGGATCACTCACATAGGAGAAAAGCCTTATGAATGGGCAGGATGCAGAGAGGCATTCAACAACACAGCACACCTCAGTCTACATCAAACAATGCACACAGGAGATAAACTCTTTGAGTGTAATGAATGTGGTAAATCCTTCAGAGAGGAATCAACACTGCATATACATCAAAGAACACATACAGGTGAAAAACCATATATATGCACTGAATGTGGCAGTGCATTCCAAGAAAAAACAAATCTCATCATACATCGGAGAACTCACAAAGGAGAAAAACCCTATAAATGTACAGATTGTGAGAAAACCTTCAACCAAAAGGCACATCTAAATGTACATCAGAGAACACACACAGGAGAGAAACCTTTTGAATGTACTGATTGTGGCAAGTACTTCAGAGAGAAATCAACACTGAATATACATCAAAGAACCCATACAGGAGAGAAACCATATGTATGCAATGAGTGTGGCAAAGCCTTCAGAGAAAAGACAAAACTCATTATACATCAGAGAACTCACACAGGAGAGAAACCCTATGAATGTTCAGAATGTGGGAGAGCCTTCAACCAAAAGGCACACCTCAGTGTACATCAGAGAACACACACAGGAGAGAAACCTTTTGAATGCAATGAATGTGGCAAAGCTTTCAGAGAAAGATCAACACTGCGTAGACATCAAAGAATTCATACAGGAGAAAAACCTTATGTGTGTTCAGAATGTGGAAGAGCCTTTACCCTTAAGCTGAGCCTCAGTGCTCATCAGAGAATTCATACAGGGGAAAAAACAGATGGGTGTACAGTATGTGGAAAAGTCTTCTCCCGAAAATCATACCTCATGTTACATCAGAGAGCTCATACAAGAGAAAAATTTGAAAAATCATATGAATGCAATGAATGTGATAAAGCATTCTTCCAGAAATCATATCTCATTATTCACCAGAGAGTCCACACAGGGGAAAAACCCTATGAGTGTAACATGTGTGAGAAATCTTTCTCCCAAAAGTCATATCTCATTATTCATCAAAGAACCCATACAGGAGAGAAACCCTATCAATGTGATAAGTGTAGCAGAGCCTTTAGAGAAAAGTCCAAACTCACTGTGCATCAGAGAAATCACACAGGAGAGAAACCCTATAACTGCTCTGAATTGGAAAGAAACTTTCCAGATGTCAAAGTTCATCATGGATTAGAGAATGTAGAGATAAGAGAAAATGAATTGAAAATGGAAAATCTGTCATAATAAAATCAAAGAAAATGAAACTGTAAACAGTGTTGGGAAAGTTGTGCTGTATGTAGATAGGGTGCTTTGCTGAGGATATGTCAGTTGAGCTAAAAATTCAGCACCATCCACATTGGGAGATCATTCTGGGTAAAAGGAATAGAAAGATCCTCTTTGTTAAAGCAAAAAACTTGGTCTTTGTACTTTTGCATCATGGACCTATTGAATGATCATTTCCCATCAAAGAGGTTGCTCAATGCTGAAATCATTAGAAGTCTTGAATGTATGAAAGCTGTCAGATGGAAGACAAACCTGATCATAAATATGGGCATAAGTATCAAAGAAATTCAATTAATTAATTTCAATAAGTGTATTTCCTCAGAAGTGAAAAGAAATATATATTTCTAAATTTAATATCGAACTCTCATAGAAAAAAGAAACAAAAATCTTATTAGAAAAAGTGGTTTATCAAACAATTTTAAGTTAAAGATTTAAATATAACCATTAAAGGGGCAACAAATAAAATATTATAAAGTTCCAAATTATTATAATAGTCAGAACAATGTAAAGAAGATACCACTAGAGTATCAAATTCCAATTTTAACAGTTGACAATGCCAAGTTTCCACCCCAGCCTGATCTGGGAGGACTATAAGCTTCCAAGGACTATAAGCTGCCTAATAGGCTTTAAAAGACCTGTTTTTTACACAGATTCATCAGTTTACTTCTTCTGCTTTTGATGAATTCGGAATTCTGTCAATAGCCAGCATGGTGACAACCTTTAAAGACCTCCATGGAGATGTGAAATTTTGTTATCTATACTGATTGGGGCAAAATATAGGGGAATTCCAGTTGACATTAAGGAAGGGATCTTGAACTCTCCTTGCCATGCAGTGACAGCTAGCATGTTTTTAAGGATCATCCCTGCTTATTTTTGATGAACACTAAAAGCAAGGCTTTGCATTGTTGAGTAGCCACCCCCCATGACCATGGACTACAAAGGACATGAACAACTACTTCATGAGAATAGCTAATTCCAGTGGGACTGCCCAGGGGAATGAGAGCAAGTGGCAAGTTCTTAGCAGCTTTGATCAAGAAACAAACTGAAACTCAGGCATTCTGTAAAAAGAAATTATTGCTTTGTGCATCCATTGAATTCTTTGCCTAAATTCCAAGCCTGTCATTAGCAACTATGGATTTTGATTATGAAAGAGGTAATAAGAGGTTGGGGCTTAGAATGGTAGTATGTGGAAATATGTGGGAAAATGTGAACATTTTAAATTCTCAGTTCACACTGTGTAAGCTATATTTAATTTCATTCTCCCCTGAAGATACTGTAAGTGTCTTAAATAAAGACCCTGTAGTGACCTCATCTGAAAATGATGCTTTTTAAGGTAAGACATTTTTCATATCCTTACACACCCAACCCCTCTATCCAAAACTGTAACTGACTTTTTATTGAGATAGAGTCTCACTATGTAGGCCATGCTGGCCCTATGCTTGTGATCTTCCTGCCTTTGCCACTTAAGTACTGGTATTACAAACATGTACTACCACATGCAGATCTTTAATAGAATTTTTTATCCAAGCACTATATGTGTTTTCCAAACTTCAGTTCATTAAATCTTCCAAATAAACCCCAGGAGTTATTTCTCTCATTATCATCCTCATTTTTCAGATTTGGAAACAGGCAGAGAAAAATTCAGTAACTCTTTAAAGGAAGCACAACCAGTAAGTGGTAGATACAATATTTAAACCAAGGAAAATCTATGCTCTTGATTACTATACCATCCTCCCCAACCCTGAAGTGATCTTGTATCTCCAGATTAGATCTATAAAGCTATGGAGGAAAGGGTTGAATGGGAGTACTTTCAGACACTAAAAAACATGAAGAAAATCAAAACATCTGACAGGTAGTAGATCTTGCATTAGTTATAGATGCCATTTTTTATTAAACCCACAAAAGAAAAAATGGAATCTCTATACTTATGAAATCTGAGTCACCACTCAGTATGGCTTGAGTCAGTTTTCAGATGCACATCACACCCCTTGAGCCATTCAGATAAATCATGACCAGCACAGTGCCGGCTCCAAGAATCCCTGGGAAATAAAAGGAGGAATGGAAAATAAAGTGGACAAGTTGATGGAGCAGTAGCATCATTTTTTGTGGCTGTCCATGATCCAGACCATCCCTATGAACTTACCAGGCATTCATACTCTTATGTAAGGATACAACATGCTTGGCACATGCGATGTCATCAATGATATGGTTGTTGAGCAGGTCTGGTGAAGGGAGAGAAGGATGGGATGATCTGGTGCACTAAGGATGCAATAAAATGTTTGAAGGCCCTAAAGTTTCTGGATTCTTTAGAGCCTAAATAACATTAGCTATGATGTTGGCCAATTGTAAGTTACTTTCATTCTTTGCTAAATAGTCATAAACTGTTTCACCTGCCATGTTGACTGGTGTTATACAATCTTAACTCATTACGAATGATCCTGTTTGACTTCGACTATCATGTTGGCTGGTTATGAATAACCCCAACCACCACAATGAGGCCCTGAACACCTTCCAACTCCACATTGGCCAACTCTGAATGACATCAACTGTTGTCATGTCTCAGGTTGAATGGTGTCAACTATAATGTTGGCTGGTCTGGCTTTGCCTCTACTACCATGTGGCTAATTAGGAACCACTTTCTTTCTATATTGGTCATTCCTGATGACTTCAGACCCTATGTGGTTAGGTCCTTGATAAGCTAAACTCCTATCTGACTGTTATAAATTAATTCAGTCAGGGCTGAAGAGATAGTGCAGCAGTTAGGAGTACTTGCTTCTCTTGAAAAAGACCCACGTTTAATTCCTAAAACCCACATGGCAGCTCACAATTCCAGGGGATCTGACCCCTTTTTCTGACCCATCTACAAGCACCAGGAATGGACATAGTGCATATATATGCATGCCCATAAAACATTCTTACACATAAAATGTGAATAAATATTTTTTAAAAATAAATGATCTTAATCTTCATACTGGCTGGCTACATTCAATTTTACCCATCATAGTGCATAGTTCTCCATAATCTGAACTGCCATGTTGGTAGTCCAGGATAACATTTATTTACAATTTGCCTAATGATTTCAACCACCATGTTGACTAGCCCTGGAAAATCTGTATTACTTATATGTATGTGGGTGTATGCCACAAGTGTCGGGTGCTCATGGGGGCAGGAAGAGGATATCAGATCCCCATTAGTGCTAGGACCTAAACTTGGGTCCTCTAGAAGAGCATCAAGCAGTCTTAAACACTGATCTATCTCTCTATCTCCCTAGAAAATCTTAACTACAAATGTGACTAGTTATAATTTTGTCCTCCATTTTAGCTAATCCTAAATGACCTTGATGGTCATGTTGTCCCAAACTGAACAAATTTATTTTCATTTTATCTACTCATTTAAAAGCTCATTATTCACTTGCCCTGTTTAAGACCATCTGAGATTCTGGATATCCTCAACCTTCAGTCTTGCCTGTCTTTTGTGACCACCTCTGTCATGTTCACAAGATTTAGATGGCCTCAACCTCCATTTGATCTGGCCTTAGGGAATCATAGTCTCCATTTTGGCCTGTTGTAGACAACCTCAGCCATCAGTTTGGTCAACCTTAAGAGAAATTTCAATTGCTATTATATTTTTCCTCAATAATACCACATTTTTGTCTGGAAAGTTCTCTCATTTCTTTCCCAGGGTGGTTTGGTTTTGTTCTTACTTCCATACTAATGCTTCTTTCCTTAGGACCTAGATAGTCTTCATTCCAGAGCAGGACATTCTTCCCCTCTATTTTACATGAAGCAAAGTTTCCTGTTCCCCAAATATCAAGAAAATTTCAGCTTGCATTTTAAGTGAGGTTGGGGAGATGGTAGGTATTTGCACTATTTCTGACCTAACAACTTCTTGGTGTAGAGTGGCTAAGGATTCAGGAAGCTTTCTCTATCAACCCAGAGACTTTCTTCCTTTCCCATTATTTTTCTGCCCCAGCAAGAGATTAATATTTAAAAGACATTCCAGCCAGATGTAATGGCACATGCCTTTAATCCTAGCATTCAGGAAGCAGAGGCAGGAGAATTTCTGAGTTTGAGGCCAGCCTGGAGAGAGATCCAAGGTCAAAAACAAACAAACAAACAAAAAACAACAAAAGACATTGCTTTCTGTGTGTGACATGGGGACCAGACAGGGCTTCTGTGTGTCCCCAGGGATGCCTTACCATTACAATTAATGTGACAGAGGTTCTGGGTGGATGTGACACCATTGTTACACCACCAGGCAGAGTTCAGCTGGAAAATGCCATATTCACTGCTGCCATCTGGATTGCGGTCCACAAAGGAGGTATCAAAGCCACTTTCATAGTGTGCCACGCACAGCCCTGGGACAGACAGAGGGTAGTTAGGAGGTGGGCATACACATAAAGAATAAGGAAGGCTAAGAGAAGGGGGGCGAATACAGATATGATTGTCATCTTAAGTTGTGAAGCTAGTTGTCTAGGATTGGTTGTGGATTGTTTATTCTGCTGACCTATCATTGATGCTGGTGGTGTATGGTAATAATTATGAAGATATTGATGGTAATGATGATGTTAATGATAGAGACATTGTGAAGACAGTGATGATGATGACTTTACAGTTGAATTAAACTAGTCATCATAATCAGGTGGTGACTGAAAAGATTGTGTCCTGGCCCAAAAAGATGAAAAATTACAAAAGAGGCCTGGATCTGAGTGAGGTAAGTGAATTGGGGTATGGATAAGACTTGGGGCAACGGGAATCTTACAGTCTCCCACAGTGTAGCCTCTGAAGCCATTGAGGCCAGCCTTCTCCAGCTTTCTTGCCAGCTCACAACGTTCATAAATCTTGGCATCCACAGTGGCGACCATCAGGGTGGCCAGGGTCACTACAACAGTGCTCCAGGCCTGCATGACACCCAAAAGCCGTTCTATCTGATTCCTTGCCTCAGACTCATCCTGTGATGATCAAAAAGTAGGGACATTCTGGAACTCTGGGCACTGTGAGCACCAGTCTGAACTATAGATTCTGGAACACAGAAGCTAGAGGGCTGGGGACTGTACCACTTTCCCTAATGTAAACTCTGTTAGAGACCGGGAGATACAAGAGAAAGAAAAACATTAACATATACACAAAAATGAAGGGAGATGAAGACAGGGAGAAACTCAGAAATATCAGAAAGACACAGGAAGAGAAGGATTGGGTATGCACAAAAGATGTACAGAACTTGGATACTTGTCCTCACAGTAGGCCCACATTTCTCTACATTCTTTAATACTGTCCTACCTTGTCCTAGGCTTGCTAATTCTAATTTACTACATGGCTACCTCCTTTTCTACTCACTCTGATGCTTGGTGCCTCTGTTACCCCCTCTGCTGAGTAGTCAGTTCTGTCTTCTACATTGTGTTTACTGTCACCCCTAGTTCCTTATGCTCTGCAGAACATGACCATCATGCCCTCACTCTACCCCTCATTACCTTTATTTACTCATAGTCCTGATCTGTTGGAACTGCTATAGCAGAATACCCAAGACTATGTAATTCACTAAGAACAAAAACACATTTCCACATAGTTTTGGAGGCCAATAAGTCCAAAATTACAGTGATGGCATCTGATGGGTGCTTTCTTGCCTTATTCTCACATGGTGGAAGGCAAAAGAACAAGAGAGTGAACCCATTTCTGCTTTTGGTAGTTGTTTTAGGTTTACTAAAACTGTGATGAAACATCATGACCAAAACAAGTTGGGAAGGAATGGGTTTATTTCAATGACAGTTTCATTTAACAGTTCATCATCAAAAGCACTTAGGGCAAGAACTCAAACAGGGCAGGATCCTGGAGGCAGGAGATGATACAGAGGCCATGGAACAGCACTGCTTATTGACTTGCTTCCATGGCCTGTTCAACTTGCTTTCATATAGAATCCAGGACCACCATCCCAGAGATGGTTCCACCCACAATGGGCTGGGCCCTCCCCCATCAATCACTGATTAAGAAAATGCCTTACAGGCTTATAGACTGCTTATAAGTCCAATCTAATGGAGGCAAATTCTTTTTTTAATTAATAAAAATAATTTATTAAGACCTTATATTCAGTAAATATATTTTATTTAATTTTTTCCATTTTATATAACAACCACTGTTCCCCCTCACTTCCCTTCTCCCGTTCCCCCCACCTCCCCTCACCCCCCCTCACTCCCATTCACTCCACATAGAGGGTAAGGCCTCCCTTGGGTAGTCAACACAGGCTGGCATACCAAGTTGTGGCAGGACTAAGCCCCTCCCCCCTGCATCAAGGATGAGTAAGGCATCCTACCATAGGGAATGGACTCAAAAAAGCCAGTCCATGTACCTGGGATAGGTCCTGGTCCCATTGTCAGGGGTCCCACAAACAGATCAAGCCACACAACTGTCACCCACATTCAGAGGGCCTAGTTCAGTGTCATGCAGGCTCCCCAGCTGTCAGTCCAGAGTCCCTGAGCTCCCACTAGCTCTGGTTAGCTATCTCTGTGGTTTTTTCTATCATGATCTTGACCTCCCCTTGCTCTTATCATCCCTCCTCCCTCTCTTGAAATGAACTCCAGGATCTTGGCCAAGTGCTTGGCTGTGGGTCTCTGCATTTCCTTTCTTTAGTTACTGAATGTAGATTCTATTATGACAATTAGGGTTGTCATCAATCTGAGTACAGGGGAAGGCTAGTTCAGGCACCCTCTCCATCATTGCTAGGAGTCTTAGCTGGGAACATTCTTGTGGGTTCCTGGAGATTTCCCTGGAACCAGGTTTCTCCCCATACTTGCTCACTCTGTCAAAATATCTATTTCATTGCTCTCCTGCTTTATTCATCCCCCAAATGTTGCCATCTTGATCACTCATGTTCCCATCCCCATCTCCCACCAGGACTCCCACCAGGAGTGAAGGAGTGTCCCCTTTCTCCACATCCTCCCCAACATAAGCTGTCATCAGTGTTTTTGATCTTAGCCATTCTGATACATGTAAGATGGTATCTCAGAGTCATTTTAATCTTTGTTTTGGTGATGGCTAAGAATGTTGAACAATTCCTAGAATGTCTTTTGGTCATTTGAGATTCTTCTGTTGAGAATTCTCTATTTAGATCTGCACCCAATTTTTTAATTGGATTTTATGGTACTTTGATGTCTAGTGTCTTGATTTCTTTATATATTTTGGAGATCAGCCCTCTGTCAAATGTGGGATTGATAAAGATTGTTTTACATTCTGTAGGATGCCATTTTGTCTTCTTTACCATGTCCTTTGCCTTATAGAAGCTTCTCAGTTTCAGGAGGTCCCATTTATTAATTGTTGCTCTCAGTGCCTGTGCTACTAGTGTTATATATAGGAAGTGATCTCCTGTGCCAATGCATTCAAGGCCATTTGCACTTTCCTATCAGGTTCAGAGTAACTGGATTTATGTTGAGGTCTTTGATTCACTCGTACTTGAGTTTTGTGCATGGTGATAGATATGGATCTATTTGCAATCTTCTACATGTTGACATCCAGTGATGCCAGCACCATTTGTTGAAGATGCTTTCTTTTTTCCATTGTACCATTTTAGCATGTCAAAAATCAGGTGTTCCTAGGTGTGTAGATTAATGTTAGGGTCTTAAATTTGATTCCATTGATCCACGTGTCTGTTTTTATGCCAATACCAAGCCATTTTTATTACTATAGCTCTATAATCTACTTGAAGTCAGGGATGGTAATGCCCCCAGAAGTTCCTTTATTGTATAGAATTGTTTTGGCTATCCTGGGTTTTTTGTTTTTCCATATGAAGTTGAGTATTGTTCTTTCCTTGTCTGTGAAGATTTGTGTTGGGATTTTGATGAAGATTGCATTGCATCTGTTGATTGCTTTTGGTAAGACTGACATTTTTACTATGTTGATCCTACCTATCCATGAGCATGGGAGATCTTTCCATATTCTGATATCATCTTTAATTTCTTTCTTCAAAGACTTAAAATTCTTGTCATATAGGCCTTTCACTTGTTTGGTTAGAGTTACCCCCAAGATATTTTATGTTATTTTGTGGCTATTGTAAAGGGTGATGTCTCTCTAATTTCTTTCTCAGCCCATTTATCATTTGTATATAGGAGGGTTACTGATTTTTTTTTTAGTTAATCTTGTATCCTGCCACATTACTGAAGGTGTTTATCAGCTGTAGGAGATCCCTGGCAGAATTTTGGTGATCACTATGTATACTATCATATCATCTGCAAATAGCAAAAGTTTGACTTCTTCTTTTCCTGTTTGTATCACTTTGATTTCCTTTTTTGTCTTTTTGCTCTAGCTAGAACTTCAAGTACTACTATACTGAATAGATATGGGAGAAAGTGGACAGCCTTGTCTTGTTCCTGATTTTAGTTCAATTGCTTTGAGTTTCACTCCATTTAATTTGATGTTGGCTGTCAGCTTGCTATATATTGTTTTTATTATGTTTAGGTATGTTCCTTGTGTCCCTGATCTCTCCAAGACCTTTATCATAAATGGGTATTGGATTTTGTCAAAGGTTTTTTTCAGCATCTAATGAGATAATCATGTGATTTTTTTCTTTCAGTTTGTTTATATGGTGTATTACATTGACACATTTTTGTATGTTGAACCATCTCTGTATCTCTGGGATGAAGCCTACTTGACCATGATGAATGATTTTTTATGTGATCTTGGATTCAGTTTACCAGTATTTTATTGAGTATTTTTGCATCAATGTTCATGTGGGAGATTAGTCTGTAATTCTCTTTCCTGTTTGCATCTTTGTGTGATTTTTGTATCAAGGTAACTGTAGCCTTATAAAAAGGGTTTGGCAATTTTCTATTGTTTTGGCAAAATTTTCTTCTCTTCCTATTGTGAGAAACAATTTAAGAAGTGTTAGTATTAGCTCTTCTTTGAAATTCAGGTAGAATTTTGCACTAAAACCATCTGGTCCTGGGCCTTTTTGGTTGGGAGAATTTTGATGACTGCTTATATTTCTTTAGGGGTCATAGGTCTATTTAAATTATTTATCTGATCTTGATTTAATTTTTTATGTGGTAAATATCCAGAAGATTGTCCATTTATTTTAGATTTTTTTTCAATTTTGTGGAGTACAGGTTTTTGAAGTATGACCTAAAGATTCTCTGGATTTCCTCATTGTTGTTATGTCCCCCTTTTTATCTGATTTTGTTAATTTGGATATTCTTTCTCTATCTTTTGGTTAATTTGGATAGGGATTTGTCTATTTTGTTGATTTTCCTCAAAAAACCAACTCTTTGTTTCATTGATTCTTTGTCTTGTTCTCTTTGTTTCTATTTTATTGATATCAGCCCTCAATTTAATTATTTTCTGTCATCTACTCCTCCTGGGTGAGTTTGTTTCTTTTTGTTCTGGAGCTTTCAGGTGTGCCATTAAGTCACTAGTGTAAGATTTCTCCATTTTCTTTATGTGGGCATTTAGTGCTATGAATTTCCCTCTTATCACTGCTTTCAAGGTGTCCCATAAGTTTGTATATGTTGTGGATTCATTTTCATTGAATTCCAGGAAGTCCTTAATTTCTTTCTTTCTTTCTTTCTTGACCCAGTGATGATTCATTTGAGAGTTGTTCAGTTTCCATGAGTTTGTAGGCTTTCTGCATTTATGTTGTTGTTGAATTCTAACTTTAACCCATGGTGATCTAATAAGATACAGGGGTCATTCCAATTTTTTTTGTATCTGTTGAGATTTGATTTGTTACCGAATATGTGGTCAATTTTGGAGAAGGTTCCATGAGGTGCTGAGAAGAAAGTGCATTATTTTGTGTTTGAGTGAAATGTTCTATAGATGTCTGTTAGGTCCCTTTGAGTCATAGCTTCTATTAGTTTCCTTATTTCTCTGTTAAGTTTCTGTTTGGCAGACCTGTCCAGTGGTGAGAGTGGGTAGTATGTAGAGTTTGATGTGCGATTTAAGCTTTAGTAATGTTTCTTTTATGTATGTGGGTGCCCTTGTATTTGGGGCATAGATGTTCAGAATTGAGAATTCATCTTGATGGATTTTCCTGTGATGAATATGAAATGTCCTTCTCCATCTTTTGATTAATTTCAGTTTGAAGTCTATTTTGTTAGATATTAGGATAGCTACACCAGCTTGCTTCTTAGGTCCATTTGATTGGAAAATCTTTTCCCAATCCTTTACTCTGAGGTAATGTCTATCTTTGAAGTTGAGGTATTTTTCTTGTATGCAGCAGAAAGATGGATCCTGTTTTCATACCCATTCTGTTAGCCTGTGTCTTTTTATAAATGAATTGAGTCCACTGATATTAAGAGGTAGTAATGACCATTATTTGTTAATTTCTGTTATTTTTTGGTTTGGGTGATGGTGGGGGTAGTGTGTGTGTGTGTGTGTGTGTGTGTGTGTGTGTGTGTGTGTGTGTGTGTGTTTCCCTTCTTTGTGATTTGCTGGTGTGAAATTATCTATTGCCTGTGTTTTTGTGGGTGCAGCTAACTTCTTTGGGTTGGAGTTGTTCTTCTAGTACTTTCTATAGGTCTGGATTTGTGGATATGTATTGTTTAAATCTGGTTTTGTCGTGGAATATCTTGTTTTCTACATTTATGGTGATTCAGTGCTTTGTTGGGTATAGTAGTCTGGGCTGGCATCCGTGGTCTCTTAGTGTCTGCAGAATGTCTACCTAGGACCTTCTGACTTTCAGAGTTTCCATTGAGAAGTTTGGTGTACTTCTGATAGGTCTGCCTTTATATGTTACTTGGCCTTTTTCCTTTGCAGCTCTTAATAATCTTTCTTTATTTTGTATGTTTAGTGTTTTGATTATTATGTAGTGAGGAAACTTTTATTTTTGATCCAGTCTATTTGGTGTTCTCTAATCTTCTTGTACCTTCATAGGCATGTTCTTCTTTAGGTTGGGAAAGTTTTCTTCTATGATATTGTTGAATGTATTTTCTTTACCTTTTAGCTGGAATTCTCCTTCTATCCCTATTATTCTTAGGCTTGGCCTTTTCATGGTGTTCCATATTTCCTGGATGTTTTATCTTAAAAATCTGTTGAATTTAACATTTTCTTTGACTGATGAATCTATTTCCTGTATTGTATCCTCAACACCTGAGAGTCTCTCTTCCATCTCTTATATTCTTTTGGTTATGCTTGCCTCTGTAGTTCCTGTTTACTCAGATTTTCCTTTTCCAGAATTCCCTCAGTATGTGTTTTCTTTATTGCCTCTATTTTAATTTTCAAGTCTTGCACTGTTTCCTTTATCTGTTTGATTTTTTTTCCCTTGGGCTCTTGGCTTACTTTACGGGATTTACTGATTCCTTCCCATTTTTTGTTGGTCTTTTCCTCCACTTCTTTAAGGGAATTTTTCATTTCCTCTCTAGGGGCCTCTATCATCTTCATCAAGTTATTTTTAAGGTCGTTTTCTTCTGGTTCATCTGCATTGGGATGTTCAGGTCTTGCTGTTGTAGAATCACTAGTTTCTGGTGGTGCCATATTGATCTTTATGTTGTTGGATGCATTCTTACACTGTGGTCTACCCATTCCTTCCCCCAACCCGTGCACGTGGGGCCTGTGCCTCCGGGAGTCCCTCTTCCTCCAATTGGTACAGGTAGAGCATGTGGGTCAGGTGGTTGCTAGTGATGCAGGGGATGGGTGGCAAGGGAGCAGGGGAGGATGCTGCTGCCCGGTCTCTGGGGTCTTCTTCCCAAGTGGTACAGGTTGCTCCAGTGGTTGCTGGTCCCTCACTGGATGGTTGGCAAGGAGGCAGGGGAGGAGGCTGCTGCCAGGACTCTGGGGCTGAGATGGGTTGGGGGAGGGGTATGGTGTGTGCCCCCAGGGTCTAGGGGCTAGAGATCTGGGCTGTACAGCTGGGAGCTCAGGGACTCACCTCTTCTTCCCAATCAGTGCAGGTGAGTCATGGAGGGAATTTCTTTTTTTTTTTTTTCTGAATCCATGGTGTTTAATTAGCATGGTTGTTCAAACAATCCTTTAGAAATGATTATATATAAACTGACTCCAGAGAATAACAACATTAGAAAAAAAACAAAGTACTGGTTTCACCTGAGGAAAAAAACCAATATAAACTGACTCCAGAGAATAACAACATTAGAAAAAAAACAAAGTACTGGTTTCACCTGAGGAAAAAAACCAAAGTCCACGCAGTTATAAAAGTATTACTGTTCAGAGTCAGTCTAAAGATACCTACCTACACCTGTCACCCAGCCACGTATAATCTTTGACAAAGGTTGGCATATACTTTTTTGGGACAATAATTATGGCTGTTGGTTTATTTCAAGAGCTTAACATAGCACTGATTTACCAGAAGTGTTGGCCTTTCAGAGCCAGTCAGTCTGCTACAGAAACTATGTAAAACCCCATTCTTACCTAAGAAATGGAGCTATCTCTAATTCTTTCCCACAGGGAAGAATGTGATACCCATCAAATTATATGTGGTCAGAGTCACTGGTATAAATAAATAAATACAGGGGAACTTGGGAAAGGACACTCATAAAACCACAGTACACAAGACAAGGCTCAGTCTTGAGCCTGACTCTGTACCACAAGGTTTGGGTGCAATGCAGATCCACCTGGAAACTAGTTTTTCCCCTTTTCTCTGTGGTTTAACTGGATCTCTGCCTCCTAAAAAACTATACACATGGAGAACAGCTATTACAGATGCTATGGATGCTAAGTACTCAGAATAGCAGCCTTCTATAGACTTGGTTATCATTCACTGGTCAAAATGAAAACAATAGTCGATTTGTAGGAAATCATTAACCACTGGAACAGTAACATTTACCATTATTGATACCACAATCCACTTTTTTTTTTTTTTTTTTTTTTTGGTTTTTCGAGACAGGGTTTCTCTGTGTAGCTTTGCGCCTTTCCTGGAGCTCACTTGGTAGCCCAGGCTGGCCTCGAACTCACAGAGATCCGCCTGGCTCTGCCTCCCGAGTGCTGGGATTAAAGGTGTGTGCCACAACCGCCCGGCCACAATCCACTTATATGGATGGAGTCACCCACTGTGAAAACTACTTCACCTGGTTTTAGCATGCAGCATAAATAACCTTTCATCTTGGGAACACCTTTTTACTGTTCACAAGAGAAGGAACTAAAGACATAATAGCTCATAGGTATTTTCCTCTTTTTAGTATTCCAGCAAACTGAAGGTTGTGTACACTTCAATACCATCTCATCAGAAAACAAGATTTAAAGGTTTCACAGCCTTTTCATTAAAGGGGAGAAGGGAAGTGAATGTATTTGCTATGTAACAACTGCTTGCCACATCAGTCTACTAAGTGCTTAGCAGGACACTATGTGTCGTGTTCCTGAGATAGGTCAGAAATGTTCACCAGCACTAATTACCTCAAGTGGTCGAATAACTCGATAAAATTTTTCTAAGATTACAGTTTTAACTTTAAATAATGGCTACAACTAACCAACATGCAAAAATTCTCAGACTACAGAGACTGATCATACAATTCATTGACCACCTTACTGCATTTAACAATCTTTATTCTGTTTGTATTGAACTGTATTCCCAATCAGCCTAAGCAAAGGCATGCCCTCAGTACAGCATCTGCTTTAGAGCAGAGGTGACAATAAAGACAAAAGAATCTGAAGACCCTCTACATGGCCACCTGGGAGCAGAACAGATTTGAGTCCACATTACTGTCATACAATCCACCCAGTGACAAGTGAGCCTGCTCCCTCTCCATTTATCCAGGGAATAAGTTGCACAAACGCACCTGCCCAGAGTCGAGTAAGAACCCCCTTTACAGGGCATTCTTTCAAACAAATAAATAGCTAAATAATGAAACGGGCAAATCAGGAAACTTGAAAACAACAGAAACCAAAACCCTCTTCAAAACAAGACAATTTCTATGTAAAGTTCACTCAAAAACAAAATTGCTAGTTTTTCTTGCAGTTTGTTCCTAAGGATTTCATTTTTATTTTATTGGGCACAACAGGAAGTAAATTATTAATAAAATAAAAGCTTGTTTATTTTCATCTTGCCGTGGATAATTTGTACAAAGTTTCCAAATCTCTGAAACAATGGAAATGGGTCTCATAGGGTGGGAGCAGGATGTCAGGTTCTAATGAGAGTGTCTCAACAAAGTTACCGGCCGTGTGCTTTTTACGAGTGCCCATGCTGGGGAAATGTTCTCAGTAACATGAAAATGCTGGTGCACTTTTCCTAGTACACGACTTCTTACACAACCACATGTGTTACATTCAGAGACAGATTTACAATTGGAAAGAAAAAAGTTCTGTCAATAAAATTAGGGTCTTTTTTACAAACTGTAGTTCAACCAAAGCTCTCCGTCTCCTCATGCAGATGCACTCGTTATCTCCAGGGGGTGTGGAGCAGAAAGATAGATACTTGGGAGCAGATCCTGCAGGGTTTGGCTCACTCCATGCTGTATATTCTGCTTAGAATGCCACACTAATTTGTGGGTCATCTCAGTTCTGATGCCTTGGTCTTTTGCTCCTTAGGTGTATGTGTTTGTGTTCATTCATCCTCATCCTCCTCATCCTCCTCTCTATCAGACAGGGATGTACAAGGCCAGATCTGTCTGTAGCGGTCAAGCCATTTTTCTACCATTTGTGTGACCAAGGGGTGGTTTCTTCTTCGAGAGCTTTTCTGCATAGCCACCAGAACGCCCCCTTCGGTCACACAGCAGTCCAGCCACTCTCGGAGCAGTCTCTCTTGCTGCTCCTCATTACCTAGCTCCTGAGCAGAAAGGAAGTGCACGTGGAGGAGCTTCCTTTCACTGTCAACCAGAGGCAAAAATGTGATGGTGACATCATCATCAGTGTTCAGATTAGCACCAGCACCTCGGTTGCCATACCCACCATTCTCCATGGCAACCAAAGCAGAGAAGTGGCCCCTTGTATAGCCCAGAGCAATTGAACTTTTCCAACAAAAACTCTGTTCCCATAACAAAGGCAGATAAACTCCTTGAAACCGAGTATATCCTAAAGTTTCTCCCCGGAAACTCTTATAATATTTTATTCCGTACACTATAATTGGTCGTCTAAGAATATGCGCGAGTACAAAAATGTGTGTCTGTTCCAAACTTGCTCCAGGCTGACTAGCCAGAGAGAGTATAAATGCCCAGTCTTCTTGCCATTGTTCCTCCCTCAGTGAAAAATGTAAACCGAAGCTCTGGGAATACCACGATTCCCAGTCTTTCCAGCGTGTGTAAAACCAATGTGAACAGTCATGCAGGCTGTCATGCAGGGCTTTCCGAAGCACCGAGTCTTTGTCATAAATTCCCCAGGTAGCTTGTAGTACTGAGTCAAGTAAACAATCTCCGGCAGTCCGGTTCCAAAGTGCATACAGTCGACTGTCCAAACGTGTAGCCAACTCCAAGGACCAGTTTATAATTGGAGATTCTTCCTCTAGCTCTTTTTGAACATCTCTATCAAGCACCTCATCGAATAATTTTTCTTGTACTGTTGGAGGCAAATCTTCAATATCTGCTGTGGCAATGTAAATGTTACAAGGTCAGTCAGAAAATAGCAAGCAAAATCTCCCTTTCTCTGGTGAAGAGAAGCAGCTATTTCTCTCCGGATTTGTTCTGTCAGTTCAGGACACACCATTGCTGGAATACACTTTGCTGCTTGTTGAGATACCTCTGTAAGCAGTATTGCTAGCATGTCCTGCCTCTGAGAGCGTATGGCCAGGTGTACCAGAGTGTAGCCAACATCAAAAGCAGAAGGTCGGTTCAGCAAGCGTACTTCATCTGCAGTGAGCTGGCGTGCAATGTCTCCTCCTGATGACTTGTATGCTTCTATGGCTGCTAAATCACCTTCCACAACCCCCACACAGGCATTGAGGAATAGCCAATCAGTCTTTTTCATCCTATTTTTAATCTGCTTTAGTTTTTTAAAGTCCACTTCAAGTTCCTCCTTGCTACCAACAGCACCAACCAATTCAATTCTCTGAAAATCCATTTTCACTTCAGAGTCCCGTTTCGTAGTTGGAGGTGATCTTCTTTGGCTATTACCACTACTGCAGCTCCCCCTCCATCGAGCTCTGTCTTGTTAATTTATTATTGAAGAAGCCTCTTCAGTCTCTGCCAACTCTATTGTTTCAATGTTATTAGGTCTGGGATGATCACAAACAACACATTTTCTAGCCTTAGCCCAGTTTTCATATGTGCAAACAGAACAAGTCCAATGCTGGGTCCTTGTATTCAGTTTATTTCTATCATTGTACTCTTCACAGGGATCAACAGAAAAAGCAACTGGTCTTGAACCAGATCCTGAGGATTGAGGAGATTCTGTGGGACTCCTGGTCCTACGTTGGGATAAGCACTGGGTACATCTGATTGCTCTTGGCCAGTTCAAATATGTGCACATGTGGCATGACCATTTATTTGCATTTTCCATGCTGTATGAAGACTTAACCCTTGGTCTTGCACTAGAGTCTGGAAAAATCAAAGGACTACTTCCACCTTCACTACTGGAAGGATCCCAATCTCTACCAACATCACTTGAACCACTTTTAAATGGATCTTCTGTAATAATTGTTCCACTGGGTCTCTGGGCACGACACATAGTACACTTGATTGCAGACGGCCAATTTTCATATGTACAATATTCACAGGCCCACTTAATCCCATGTTCTGACATTGTGTACTTCTTGAAGTGAGTTATGTCAGGCAGGAAGCTGGCGGCCACGGCTCCTCCTCCCCGTCTGACGTGCGGCGCCCGGCGGCCGCGGCAGCGGCCGGGAATTTCTTAATTGACATTTCCTCCTCTCAGATGACTTTGACTTGTACCAATTTGACATAAAACTATCCAGCACACTAGTCATATTAATTTATTCATGAAGGTGTAGCCCTCATGGCCTAAACACATCTCCAAATAGCCAATCATCCAAAGCATTAAGTTTCTGGCACTTGGGGTTCTTTTTCAACATTTTATTTATTTATGTGTATGTGAGGGAGGTGGGGAGGGGAGGTGGTATTGTGTTCCCCAAAATATTGTGTACCCTAATAAACTTATCTGGGGTCAGAGACAGAACAGCCATAATATTAAACATAGAGTATAGGCAGTGGTAGCACACGCCTTTAATCCTAGCATTCCAGAGGCAGAAATCCATCTGTTCAAGGATACAGCCAAGCATGGTGACTCACGCCTTTAATCCCAGAAATCCAGCCTTTAATCCCAGGGAGTGGTGGTAGAAGGCAGAAAGATATATAAGGCATGAGGGCCAGGAACTAGAAGCATTTGGCTGGTTAAGCTTTTAGCTGGTTAAGCTTCGGGCTTTTGAGCAGCAGTTCAGCTGAGAGCCATTGGTATGAGGACTCAGAGGCCTCCAGTCTGAGGAAACAAGACCATCTGAGGGTCCAGGGAGGTGAGGTAGCTGTGGCTTGTTCTCCTTCTCTGACCTTCCAGTGTTCACCCCAATAACTGGCCTCAGGTTTGATTTTATTAATGAGAACTTTTAAGATTCATGCTACATCTGGCACCCAATGTTCATGGTATGAATTCATAAAAAAGCTGCTTGCCTGTGGCCTTGTGGGCCCCACCTCAGGCCCAAGCTACACTTGGCCGGTTGTGGTGGAGCACACCCTAGGATTTACTGAAGGAGGCAAAGGCAGGAGGATCCTGAGTTTGAGGGCAGCCTAAGAGGCTTGCTAAGGAGAAGCTTCAGCCGGGCGGAGCCACAAACAGTAGTGGGACCATGGAGGCAGTGACTGCTGCTTCAAGTTGCTGGCTCCTTCTCATCATGTTGGTGATGCTGCTACCTGGGACTGCTGCTTTTTCAGAGAATTGCCTGGACCATGACCATTGTGTTACAAAAAAACATTGGCAAAGGTCAGTTTGGAAACATTTGGCAAGACAAATGGTGGGGAGAAATTGCTGTGAAAATATTCTCTTCTAGGGAAGAACATTCATGGTTCCAAGAGACAGACATGTATAAGACTGTGGTTACTCCAAACCACGGAGGAGGAACAAAAAAAGGGGGGGAGGAAACTATGACCATGCCTAACAGTGATTTTGAAATCTTCAAAAGGATGATGGAACTCCACAATGACGGTTCCACATGGACTATGGTAAAGCCATTAAACTGATTAACACCATGGAAAGATCTGCTTTGGCCTACAAACTACTCAGGACAATTTTGAGATGGCTAGCTGAGATGATTCAGCCTGACAGACTACTTGAACAAGGACTTGAAACAAGCCCTGCACTTTCTCATTTTGCAGCGACTGGACAAATGATACAGGACTTGACAATTAACCCAAAAATTTTCTTTTCAGATTCCTTAAAGATGTCTTCACCCCTAGAAAGCGGGAAGTAATTTTAAGAAAATGACACTGACATTCCCAAGAGGTGGGATGGGAGGTTTTTGGTCATTTAATGAGTTATGGATATTGTCATTGTTTATGATGGTTGGTTACAAGTTATTGTTAATGGTCAGGAAAAAAACTGAACAAGGAGATTAGATTCAGAGGTTTTGCTTAAGAAAGAGAAAGAAAAAGAAAAAAGAACATAGATTTGAGGTAGATAATTGAATCTACTCTGAGAAAAAAGATAAAGAAATGATAGGATAAATGGGTAGATCATTGAATATACACTGAAAAGAAAAAGGGGAAGATATAAAAATGACAAAAGGTAGACTACTGAATCTATTATGAAAAGAAAAAAGAGAATATAGATATGATAAGATAAAAAGGGAGATTATGGAATCTACTTTTAAAAAGGAACTACTTGTTTTAAATAAGATAAGTAATGAAAATTTTTCGTCTGAGTTTATCAAATGTTACTGGACTGGACATTGTTATATATTAATGGAGTTTTTATCTGAATCTGTCAAATGTTAATGGACTAGACATCATTAATGTAATTCTTGACTGTATATATTGCATATACTTATTGGATAGTTTTTCTTGTATTAGTTATAAGCTTTTTTAAATTTTAAACAAAAAGGGGGAAATGAGGTGGTATTGTGTTCCCCAAAATATTGTGTACCCTAATAAACTTATCTGGGGTCAGAGACAGAACAGCCATAATATTAAACATAGAGTATAGGCAGTGGTAGCACACGCCTTTAATCCTAGCATTCCAGAGGCAGAAATCCATCTGTTCAAGGATACAGCCAAGCATGGTGACTCACGCCTTTAATCCCAGAAATCCAGCCTTTAATCCCAGGGAGTGGTGGTAGAAGGCAGAAAGATATATAAGGCATGAGGGCCAGGAACTAGAAGCATTTGGCTGGTTAAGCTTTTAGCTGGTTAAGCTTCAGGCTTTTGAGCAGCAGTTCAGCTGAGACCCATTGGTATGAGGACCCAGAGGCCTCCAGTCTGACGAAACAAGACCATCTGAGGATCTGGGGAGGGGAGGTAGCTGTGGCTTCTGATTCTGGTTCTGGTTCTCTGATCTTCCAGTTCACCCCAATAACTGGCCTCAGGTTTGATTGTTATTAATAAGAACTTTTAAGATTCATGCTATAGGGAGGAAGGGAAAGAGAAAGAATAAATCTGAATATGAATCACTTTATGATATCAGAATATCCACAATCCACTCCACTCAAAAAGACATGCCTCTGTTCAACAAGCTTTGTGGGGCTTTTAAAATCTGTACCAAACAGTCATTCCTTTACTCTGCTTTATATCCTCCTGCATTCCCTTCTCTCTGCTGCTCACTCATCTTCATTCCAACACTTTTTATTTCTCTTTGTGCTCCTTCACTACAAATTTGGCCTGTACTCATCATTATTAAACACCTCTACCAGTCCCAGGTATCCTATTTACCCTCATTCACATTTTCTAATAAAAATGTTTATGTACTCAGAAACCTTCCAAAAAATTCTGTAGAATAATAAATAAACAAGGAAGAGTATTATTGAGTGGAAATTATGGATCCAACTTTGGGAACTTGTGACCTTAAGCAATAGTCCAAAGCAAGACCTTTCTGATCTCTGGAACAGTTTCTTTATCTAACAGATGAGAGCAATGGATCTATTGTATTGACTGTCTGAGGCAGTTCAGTATGTACTTCACACAGGACACATTTACTTCACTTCCTGTGCCTGTTGCCAGAACCTGTTCACTGGCTTTCTTGTTCCTTTAAGATATGTTCTTCTCAAAACCAGCTTGCAATTCATTTCTTAATTGCAATTTTTCCATTTTATTTTCTCTACAGGCTGTAGCCATGCAGGGATCATAAGTCTACTCATTTTTCTGAATTATTCAGAAAACTGTAACTTTTCCCTTTCTTCTATATCTTTTCTAAGCATGTGTTTCCGAACACTTTGGGCTCTTCCCACCCCCAGTGTTTTGGGCTTCCTTATTATTTCTCTAAAGTCTCCCTTCCCACCTTCCCACCATGTGGCTGCTGGTCTGCCATGTTACTAACCTCCATGCCAGCTTAAAATAGCCTTTTCTGGAAAAAAAGTTTGTGTGTGTGTGTGTGTGTGTGTGTGTGTGTGTGTGTGTGTGTGATGTTTCTTAAATGATGACCAAAATCACTTAGCACCTCCATGTAGCAGATGTTGTTCTACATCCTCTACAATTATCAATTCATTTGTCACCACCACCTTAATGAGGCAGACATTGGTATCCTTATTTTATAGATGAGGAAACAGCAAAGAGAAAATAAGAGCTGTGCCCTATGTCACACAGCTGGCTGAAGTGCTTTTGTTCTACCCACATGGAAATCTTGGGTAGGGTGAAAAGACCATTAGAAGCAGTGCTAATTAAAACAATGTGAATGAAAGACAATATCTCAGGTTGGTTCCAGAGTGAATTGGATGGTACTGTCCTGGAAGGGTTCCTGAGGACATTTATATGCATATGGAACATTATATGCATATGGTGTATGATGAAGACCCATTTATTTGAACTGTTCTATATTAGCTTATAAGTGTCTTGCTATACTTAGACCTGCTAATAAAAGTGCAAGTTAATAATGTACAAAAAAGACAAAATTGTGAGTAGGTGAGAAGAGTCTCTTCAATCACTATTCTTTGGAAGATTTTGTTTATCTCTGTGTGGCAGGAATAAACAGGTGGTGGTGGCAGCAGGTGGTACCCTTTAGTGGCATAGTCTTTGTGCAGAATTCTGGTATGTGAGCCTTTAGCTCTACAAATATTTGCACTAATCACAGCCATTTGCTTTAGACAATCATAGCCTTGCCTCTTAGCACCAATCATAGATATTGTGTTTGAACCAACTACAGCCTTGCCTCTTCAGCACCAGTCACAGTAATCCCTTTGCTAGGCCAGTTGAGGAAATGTTCCCCTTCAAGTTGTAGGGTGTTTTTGAGTTCTCCAAGTTTTGTGGTAGGAAAAGCTGTGATACAAATGTTCTCAAGCAAGCCTGTTTGAAGTTGTATCACCACCTGCTGCATCTACCACCTGACTTGCCACCAAACAGAAAGAAAAACAAAATTTGCCAAAGACCAGTGGTTGGAAATCTTCTAGCCTGCCCACTATTTCTGTTAGGAGAAAGGGCCCACAGCCAGCTGGTAGGTAACACCTTAGTGAGGTGTTTTATTTGGGCTATCCTGCACTATTTAAAAAATAGCTTATTGAGTACACTGCAAGGGAGCAGTGAAGTGTGCAGTAAGTAACTGCATGCAGTTTTATAATTTTAATTTTAATTTATAATTTTAAGCTCAGTATACAATGTTAGATTTATTCATCTCTCTTAAGGTTCCCCATGATGTCCAGAAAATAAAATATCAAAGCCCTGTCCCTTGTTGAGAAAGTCCTATACCATGTAGTCAATGCCCACTCCTCCCTGTTCCCAAAACAATGACAGACTGCTTTCTCTGGAGAGGGAGATACACTGTCATCTCACTTAATACACTACCACATTCTTCTCAGTGTATGTTTGTGGCCCCATGTGGCAGATAATTTTTCAGCTTGTTGTTTGCACAGACTTATGGTCCTTTATATGCTGGAACACAAACTCACAGTTCTAGACAATGGGTGGAGCCAGGGCTTTCCCCTAAACTCCTACTCAAAAGAAGGTAAACCATTCACACCACTTGGTCTTCTTGTTAATTGCATCTGCAACTCCGTGGCTGCCCTCTGAATTCACCACACAAAATTCTTCCTTGTTAGAACATTTGTCTTAGTTGGACACTCTCTTTCTCCACCCTATCTCTCTCTCTCTCTCTCTCTCTCTCTCTCTCTCTCTCTCTCTCTCTCTGTCTCTCTCTCTCTCTCTCTCTCTCTCTCTCTCCCTCTCTCTCTCTCTCCCTCCCTCCCTCCCTCCCTCCCTCCCTCCCTTCTCTCTCTCTCTCTCTCTCTCTCTCTCTCTCTCTCTCTCTCTCTCTCTCTCTCTCTCTCTCTCTCTCTCACACACACACACACACACGCGCACACACACACACAAAGGTGCCTGTCGTCTTAGAAATGCTGATCTCTGCAAAATAAACACCAGCCCTAACACACACACACACACACACACACACACACACACACACACACACACACACACACACACACACACAAAGGTGACTGTTGTCTTAGAAATGCTGATCTCTGCAAAATAAACACCAGCTTTGCTATGGGCGCCGGGGGAGGGTAGTTGAGACAGCGGATGCAGACAATTTTTTTCGTCAGTTACGTCACCAACGCTGCCTGCTACACTCTGCGCCTGCGTAGGGCCTGCTGTCTTCACAACGCCATGTTGACTATTGGCGGATGTGGTCTCAAGGCATCCCTGAGCATGCGTAGAACAAGCCGCCTTCCCAGATTAGGCGGCGGGGACAGCTAGTAGGTCCCAGACGGAAGTGTTTTTCTGGGCCGTTCCACTAACGGTCTACTCAACATCTCGCAGAAAATCTGGTTGAGTAAGGTTGAGGGTCTAGCACCTGGGGTCGCGAGCTGAATGGTGGGGAATTCTAAGGGATAAATGAAGGGAGGCTCGTGAGTGTCATTGATTTGAGAGACTGGGAGGTGGAATGATCGGGGTTTGAGAGAGCAGTTGAATCGGGGTCTGCAGACTTAATAGCGGACAAAGTTATGAGGCTAGTTAGCATTAAGTAAGCCTTATTAAACTTTGGCTTTTACACATTTTCCAGCACAGTGGTCTCCCCTCTTTAGGTGTGGCCCCACGTCTCTGTCTGCCAGTGTAACCCTCGCTGGAGTTGCAGGGAAGGGTGCTGGATTGAATCAGCATCTAAAGACTTCTTTGCAGCGCCTGAACTAGAAGGCCCCAGTGAGGTGAGGGAAAAGAAAAAAGCATCTATAGAGCTTTAGCAGGCTTTGAACAGTTTGAGGTCTGAGATGGATAGACAGGCATTAAAGTGTGTGAATTGAGGTATCATTCGGATAATAGGTAGTTTTTAATGTCTAATAAGTAACATTTGAGTTATAAATTAATTGGAAAATAGAGAGGAAGAAAACAAGACTAATTTTATCCCTCAAACAAATGTTCATTCTTAGACATACAAGAGCTATGTCTCACTTAATAGTTGACATTTATTTTATACATTTAAAATGTATTCCTGTGGTTTTATAAACCTTTTTCATTTAGAAATTTAATTGGACTTACGTTATTTTTTTCTATAACATTTATTAAACTTGGATTTGAGCTTCATGTACCACAAAACATGTAGATAATAAGTGCACAGTTCCATACGTTATTTGAACAACTATGTAGTATTTCATCCCGAATTTCTACTTATTGTAATATTATAAGTTATATAGATAAGATTTCTTAAGGTTGGCATTATTAAATTCAGTTCTGTGCATCTCAGTGGTATAGTGCTGGCTTAGGTATAGTGCACAAGGCCCTAGGACTAGGTTCTATCCTCAGTACTACAAGGAAAAAAAATTATATATATATATATATATATATGCCTTTTTGCTCAGAGTTCACATGACATAATGAACATATACAGGCTGTTATTAAAACTTGTAATTGCTGCTGAACATGATGATGAACCCCTTTAATTCTAGCACTCAGGATGCAGAGGCAGGTAGATCTCTGTGAGTTCAAGGCCAGCCAGGGCTATATAAAGCAACCCTGTCTTTAAAAATAAAGAACCTTATAATTGCCCATACTCTTCCCAAGAGTAGCCTTCTGGCCAGCTCATGTAAGGGGATTTCTGGGCAGGTGATTCTGAGCACTGTAAATCTAATGATGTCTACTCTGATAATCTACTCTCCTCATTCCAGCTCAACTTTCATATACGTTTTCCCAAGAAAAGAAGGAAATGGCCAAACCCCAGGTAAGTATGTTGTCTATCTGTTTCTAGATTTTATCATAGATGTGATGAGTTATATAGGAATCAGTACCACAAACTAGGAAACGATAAATTACTGGAATCAGAGAAAATGAGAAATAGCCAGTTAGGGTCATTAGATTGTTGATGCATTGAGTATTTAAAGGTAATAGATACAGATGCTTCTTAAATTATGATGATGTTATGTCCTGGAGTTATGTCAACTCAAAATTGAAAATTCATTTAATACCCTTATCCCACTAAACATCATGGCAACATGAACATGGTATACAGTGGTATGTATAGGTTGTTTCCTAGCAATGACATTGCTTACTGGGAGCTGTTGCTCAATGCTGCTGCTTCACATCATGAGAAATTAGAGTATCACTTATCTTTAGCCCAGGAGAGATCAAAATTCAAAGTATGGTTTCCATTTAATGTATTTTTTTCACCATTATAAAGTTTTTTTTAAAAAAAGATTCTCTCGATAAGATTATCTGTGAGTTTCCAGTTTGTCTTTGAGCCTTCTGGCACTATATGAAATTGTACTGATTAATAATATTAAATATTTTTTCACATATCTATTGGCCATTTATGTGTCTTTTGCAGACAGTATCCCAGGCTAGCATTGAACTTGCTATGTAAGCTTTGACTCCCAAGTGCTGGTTTTCAGGTGCATGTCACCATGCTTGCCTGTGTCTTTATCTTAGAAATATATATTCAGATTACTTGCTCATTTTCAAGTGGAGTTGTTTGCTTGCTATTGAGTTGAATAACTTATTTTTTTTATTATTAATACCTTATCAGAATAACTCCTTTTAAATAATTTAAATATAGTTTTAAATATTTTTCCCCAATCCACAGGTTTGCCTATTCACTTGGTTAACTATTTCTTTCCTAATACAGAAGTTTTTTTTGTTTCATCCTACTTACCTATTAATATTTTTGTTGTTGAGCCTTAGGGGTCAAATCCCAAAGCAATTATTGCCCAAACTGATGTTGTGTAGTTTTACACCTGTACTTCTTAATTTTTTTTTAATTTTTAAGATCTTGATATGTAACCCAGTGTGGTAGTTTGAATGAAAATTGCCCCATAGGCTCAAAGGGACTGGTACTATTGGGATGTGGCTCTCTTGGAGTAGGTGTGGCCTTGTTGGAGGAAATGTGGCCATCTTGGAGGAAGTGTGTCACTGAGAGCAGGCTTTGAGGTCTCAGAAACCCAAGCCAGGCCTAGTGTTTCTCAGTCTCTTCCTGATGCTTACAGATACAAATGTAGAACTCTCAGCTCCTTCTCCAGCATCATGTCTGCCTATACACAACCATGATTCGCACCATTATGATAACGTACTATAAACCTCTGAAATTGCAAACCATCCCCAGTTAAATGAGTTTATGACAACTCCTTTATGAGTTGCCATGATTTATGTTATCTCTTCACAGCAATAGAGACCCTGACTAAGACCCCCCAGGTTGACCTGAAACTGACTGTGTTGTCCTGTCTGGCCAGAAATCTTGATCCTCCTGCTTCTCAGCATTTGAGTGTTGTGATGACAGACATGCAGCACCAAGGCCAGTTCCTGTGTTTTCTTCTAAGTGTTGTTTGTCTATATTCTTCCGTTGATTTGTGTATCTGTCTTCCATTAGTACTATAGTGCCTTCATTAATGAAGCTTTATAATAATGTGAAGTCTCTAACTTTATTCTACCTTGCCAAAATTGTTTGGCTATGTGTATTCCTTTCCTTTTGTCTTTCTGCATAGATTTTAGGTTAATCTTGCTTATATGTTTTAAAATATCTTGCTAGGACTATGATAGAAATTAAGTAACATTGAAAGTCATTTTAGGAGAATTGATATCCCTGAATACAGTATACCTCTCCATTTATTTGGATCTTTAATTATTTCATTGATGTTTTGTTGTTTTCAGCATACAGCATAGGTATGTATTTTGTTCTGCCTAGGCCATGATGAGAAGATACCACAGTTTAATAAAGGTATAGTTCAGTCATCAGTACCACTAAAAGTGATTAAAACAAAAACAAAACACCTCTTCTTGGGTGACTTAAACAATATAAACTTATCTTCTCACAGCTCTGGAGACTGGAAGTACAAGATCAGGTGCCAATAGAGGTGTCTTCCTGACTTGTGGGTGGCTACATTTTTGCTTGCCCTTACATGGCCTTTCTTGTGTCTACACCCTAGAGGAAAATGAGGGCAGGGAATTTCATTTGCTGTCCTTCTGTGGGCTCACTCCTATCAAGTAAAAAACCTACCCTTCTGACTTCATTTAACCCTAATGACCACCTTAATCCACCCCCCAAACCCTACCAAGTTGGGGGTTAGGATTTAAATATATAATTTTTGAAGGATACAGTTTCAGTCCATAATGATGTTTCTTTTTATAGTTTTAGTAGCACATATTATACATTGTAATGAATTTGATTATGATCTTTTCATACCTGTATATGATGTATTTTGATCATTTTCACTCTCCTTTGTCATCTCTTGTCCCCTTCCCCATAATGCTCTTACTTTTGTCAGAGAGTTCCCCTGTTTTGATGTCCTTTTTTTTTTTGGACACCCAAAGAGTTTCATTAGGGTTATTTACAGGAGTGTAGGTGAGAGGTTATTTACTGCAGCATGATGAACACCTTACCAGTGGCTACCCCACAAAGAAAATGCCTCTCCCTTCCCACCAGAAACCATTACCTGCCTATAGATCCTGAGAGGAGTGGGTCTTATTAGCCCCTCCCCCTAGAAACCATTTAAAAATTCTCAGAGAAGGATGACCCCATGATTATGTCATCAGATAAAGAAAAGGCTTTGAAAAATTCAAGTGTGTTTCATAATAAAAATCCTCAGAAAAATAGAAAAAGAAGAAATTTTCTGGGCTTGATTTAAGAAAAAAAAATTTTTAAACTTCTAGAGATTATGTCACATTTAATGATCCAAACATAGATTCAAACACAAGGCCTACATGTTTGCTACTAAACAGGCTAGGAAAACGAGCCAGTGCAAATATGCAGGAAACAGAAATAAAAGGCATAGTGACTAAAAAAAAAAGTATCTCTGTTCAAGGAAGACATGATTAGACTATGTTGAAAACTCCAAAGACTCTACCAAGGAAAAAAATCCAAGACTAGTAAGGGTGCTCAGCCAAATCACAGGATATAAGGTTAAAAAACAAAAATCAACCCCAATTCTACAGGCTGATGATGACTACTAGAAACATTTAAAAACAAAACCATTACAATAACTTAAAACTGAAACACACACGTATATGTCTAAGAAAACACATCATTATGTGGTATTATTAACCCACCCAAAAGCCTATGGCTGGGGATGTCATGGGCCTTGAAGGTAAACTGCAGCAATTTTGCTAAATGAACATGATATGTCTGTCAAATTGACTTCTAAATAGTTATGTTTATCTCCATAAATTAGTTCTGCTCTCAGTTTTGGTCAGAGATGCTTCTTTTTACAGTGAGCAACAATTGTATAATTCTACTGATTAAATTTTAAATATAGAACCATCTTTGGGTACCTGAAATGAATCCTACTTGGTTGTGGTACATTATTCTTTTTACATGTTCTTAAGTCCAAATTGCTAATATTTTAATAGTCACTATTATTCTCATGAGAGATGTGACATTGTTTTTTGTTTGTTTGTTCATTTTTGAATTAGGGCTTCTCTGTGTAGCCCTGGCTGTCCTGAAACTCTGAGCCATCTCTCCAGCCCCTTATGCTTTTAAAATAATCATCCTTTCTTTACTGATTTGTCTATGTTGTTTTTCTATTTTAAATTTCATTTGTTTCCTTTTTTATTATTTATTACTTCTTCAGTTTGTTTGGGGTTAATGTCTTCTCTTTTTACTTTCTTAAGGAATAAGCTTAGATTATTGATTTAAATTTTTTTTTTCAAGGATGGGCTGGTAAAATGGCTCAGTGGGTATAGGCACCTGTTGCCAAGCCTGATAACTTGAGTTCAGTTCCTAAGACTTGCATAATGGAAGTAGAGAACTGACTCAAATAATATATATATATATGTATTTTTTTTTTTTGGTTTTTCGAGACAGGGTTTCTCCATGTAGCTTTGCGCCTTTCCTGGAACTCACTTGGTAGCCCAGGCTGGCCTTGAACTCACAAAGATCCGCCTGCCTCTGCCTCCCGAGTGCTGGGATTAAAGGCGTGTACCACCACCGCCCGGCTCAAATAATATTTTTTAAGTATGAATTTTTTTCAAGGTGCTGGAGATAGTTCAGTGTAGTAAGCCCTTCAGTGACAGACATCTCCCCAGCTCTGCTTCACACATTGTAAAGGTCTCTTATTAAACACATACACTTTCAGGAGCAGGGCTGGAGGTGGTGTTTTTTGTTTTTTGTTTTGCTTTGTTTTTTTTTATTTTTTTTTTAGATAGGGTTTTACTATGTAACTTCAGCTAGCCTCACATTCTCTGTGTCCTTCAAGCAGGACATGATCTCATAGTCCTTCTGCCTCAGCTTTCCTAGCACTAGGATTACAGGAATGTGCAACTACTCCTGCCTTTGGGACTGATAGTTTTTTGTTTGGTTGGTTGGTTAGTTGGTTGGTTGATTGGAGTTTTTGGCCTTGTTATCCTTATGTAGTGTCAGACACTCTCCTGAGTAATTCTTTCCTTTGTTTCTCAAAGTTTTAATTCGGCTGTTATAAATATGATCACTCTAGTTTTTCTTTGATTCGTATTTCAATAATATACCTTTTTCCATCATTTTTATTTTTTTTCATTTACTTATTTTATGTGTACAGATGTTTTATCTGCATCTGTGACTGTGCACCATGTGTGTACCTCGTGCCCATAGAGGCCAGAATAGGGCATCAGGTTTCTTGGAAGTGGAGTTACAAATGGTTGTGTGTGTTTGGAATTTAACCCAGGTCTTCTTGAAGTGCAGGCCATGCTCTTAACTGCTGAGCCATCTCCCCAGATGTCATCATCCCTTTTTGTTGATACAGACTCTCTGTATCCAGTCCTGTCTGACCTCAAACTCACTGTTTAACCCAGGCTTGCCTCAAACTCAAGATCCTCCTGTCTCCAACAACCAAATACTGCAATTGTAGGTGTACACCACCTCACCAAGCTCGTCCTTACTTTATATACAACTAGTATTATTACATTTGAAGTGTGTTCTTATAGATAACATATAGTTGTGTTCATTAGTCTGTTGGAGTTATCATAACAAAATACCACAGACTAGGTGGCTTAAACAACAAAAGTTCCTCTTTCAACAGTTCTAGAGACTAGGAATTCCAAGATAAAAGTTCTCTCTGATTTATTGTTTGGTTAGGGCCTCCTTTCTACTTGCAGGTGGCCTACTTGCTGTGACCTTCTTTTCTCCTCTTCACACTGTTCCTCTTCTTATAGCAGTTCTTTATTGGCTCTGCTTTTTTACCTTCCTTTAACTTTCCCTTTTACTTTTATGGCAGTGCTTGCTAGGTAAGCACTCTACCACTGCCCTGTAGCCCCAGCCCTTCATTTAATTACCTCTATAAATATCCTATCTCCAAAGAGAGTATATTAATTACACTCCAATATATGAACTGGGGAGGATACAGTTCAGTCCCTAGTAGTTGGTAATATTTTTAATCCATTTGGAAATTTTCATTTAATTGGTATATTTTAGTCTTTTTACCTTTAATGTAATTATTGATACACTTGGGTTTAGGTGTACCATTTCATTATTCATTCACTGCTTTTTTTTTCATTTTATTTAGTAGTGGTTCTTCTTGTTGCCTTTAAAATTTTTTTAAACATTTTTTGTACTACATAGTTATTTATCTATCTGTGTGTGCTGAGAATTGAACCCAGAACTCTGGTATGCCAAACATACTTCACCACTGAGTACCCTGTGCTATTTTTTGAGACAGGGTCTTACTATATAGCCCAGTGATTTCAATTATATTGTTTGCCAAAGCTTGTTTCCCAATTCATACATACTTAAAAAAATGTATGCTCTGCTTTTTAGTGGAGTATTCTGTATATGTTAGCAAATAATTAGTTGGTAGTATTATTTAGTTTTATATTCTTTTGTTTGGTTGGTTAGATTTTATTTATTTTGAGACAGTCTCACTATGTAGCCCTTGGTTGGCCTTGAACTCTCAGAGATCTGCCTGCTCTGCTTCCTGGCTGCTGGGATTAAAGTCCTGTGTTGATTTTCTATCTACTGATTCTTTCAATTTCAGGCTGTTTTGAAACTTGAGATACAGTCCAGGCTGGCCTCAAACTTGTGATTGATCCTCCTGCCTCCTCTGCTTCCTAAGCATTGAGATTGCAGCTAAGTACCACCACACCTGGCCCTTGGTTGTATGTTGGACTATGTCTATTTACCTAGTTTGTTTTGTGTTTGCTCTGAAGATTATCATGTGTACTTAACTTTATACAATATGATTAATGGGAATATTTTTACCTCTTTAGCTAGATGTGTGAACTTGGCTAATGTCTTCTTACCTGGTCCCCTTTCTGTTTTAGTTGTCATATATCTACGTGTATTGAAAATTACACTGAACACTATTACATTGTTTTTGTCTCTTTGTTTGTTTGGGGGTGTTGTTTTTATGTAGATTTTCACTATATTTCCTATTAGGTCCCAAATTCCTAGGTTCATTTGATTCTCCTGCCTCGGCCTCTTGAGTAGGCAGCACAGACAAATGCTACTACATCTGTCTTTACATTGTTATAATTAGCACTTTCAATATCTTCATATTTTAGAAGACTGAAAAGAAATGATGTTATTATATTTATCTTTTTAAAAAACCAAGTCTGGTGTTCTTCCTTCATTGTTGATAATTCAGATTTCCCTCTGTGATCAGTTGCCTGTCTGTAAACTGCTTTTAGTAATTATTTTCAGATTAGGTCTACTGGAAATGTATTTTTCCTTTATTTGAATATCTTTATTTCACTTTTATTTCTAAAGGAAATTTCCACATAACATATAGATTTTTCAGTATACCATCATTTCTTATATTTATTTATGTTTTTGCTTGTGGAGGCCAGAACACAACTTATAGAAGTCAGTCCTCTCTACAATGTAGGTTTCAGGGGTTGAACTCAGGCTGTCAAGCTTGGAGGCAAGCATGCTTACCTGCTGAGCCATCTCACTATACTAAACTATCATTCTTTTTGGCACTTCAGCAATGTTGTTCTACATCCCTCTACACTCTGTGACTTCTGATGAGAAATACAGTCATTAGAATAGTTAATCCCCCTATATGTATTATTTTTCCTTTGTCTTTAGTTTACAGGAGTTTTATGATAATGTTTCTGGCTTTGGAATCCTTTGTTTTTTATCCTGTTTCAGATTTGCTCTACCTCCTGAACCTACAGACCCCTGTCTTTTGACAAATTTGAGACATAATGAGGAATTATTTCTTCAAATACTTTTCTGAATTACCCCCTTTCTCCTCTGCTTCTGGAACTCTGATAATCTGAAATTAATACTGTCCTTCAGGGTCCCAGAGATGCTGTTCTTACCCTTGCCTACCCTGGTGCTTCCTCCCCATTTTCCACATTGGACAATTTCTATTTACCTGGAAGCTTTGTTACTCTTCTCTGTTTTCTACTGTCTTCATTGTACTATTGTGTCCTTCCAGTGGGACCTTACTTTAGTTATTGTCCTTTTCCATTTTCAAACATCTATTTTGTTTTTCATTAGATCTTTTGTTTCTTTGATGAGACCCTGGTGGCTCCCTGAGCATTTATCTTTCTTAGATGTTTTTAATAATAGATGCTATAAAAACTTTTTCAAATAATTTTAACAGCTGGGCAGTGGTGGCGCACGCCTTTAATCCCAGCACTCGGGAGGCAGAGGCAGGCGGATCTCTGTGAGTTTGAGGCTAGCCTGGTCTCCAAAGCAAGTTCCAGGAAAGGCGCAAAACTACACAGAGAAACCCTGTCTCAAAAAACAAATAATAATAATAATAATAATAATAATAATAATAATAATTTTAACATCTACATTAATTCCACATTGGAGTCAGTTCTTTGTCTTCTCATGTGAGTTAAGATTTTCCTAGTTCCTTGTATATGTACTATGTAATTTGGGGTTGTGTTCATGAGTTTTATAAAATACCAGGGTTTTTATGAATCCTAAGGGGAATGTTGATTTTTCTGTTTATGATAGGCAGTTAACGTTTGGACTGCAAGTTGTAATCTACCCTCTGTGGTTCAGTTTTCAAACCTTAGCAATTTCATTTGTACCTGCTGTGTATGCCTAATAGCCTATTCTGGCATGTGGCTGTCCCTTCTTAGTTCAGTTCTCAAAATGTTTGTTTTTCTGTTTCAGATTAGCTGCAGACAAGCACAGCTTGACAGTGAACCCAGGAGCTGATAGTGATTTTATAGGGTTATATTCCTAAATTCCTTCTCCCTGTAATTTCCCATGTTCTTTTTAGTCCCTTGCAGCCCCTCTTTACTATCTTCTGTGGAACAGTGGGAACTCTCTGGCATTGTAGTATCTCCAGAAAGGGAGATTCTCTTCCCTCTTTTACATTTGGTTGGGGTGAAGGGAGAAGCACATGTGCCTTGGCACTTGTGTCAAGGTAAGAGGACAACTTGTAGGAATCTCTTCTCTTCTTAAATCGTGTAGTACTGGGCTTGAATTCAAGTTGTCAGGCAAGTGCCTTTTCCTGCTGAGCCATCTTGCTGGCCCCTTCTCTGGGTTTTTAGGTGACTATACCAGATTCCACTGCTGCTGTGTGTTCTGTTTTTTGCAAGTGAAACTGCTGGGTTTTCTGCTGTTTGATGGATGAGAAAAAGGATGGAGAAAAATGAATGGATGAACATTAAATGTTCCCTTCTCTTAAAGCCAGACAAGAAGGTCACTTTTAGAGATCTTTGTGTCTCTAAAAGTCACAATCCCCTGAGTTCTGGCCTTTCCTTTAATCTTCCTGATACATATTTACTTTTAAATTTATCTAACTGCTGTTTCCTGCCTTTTGTCCAGGTTTCATGCCTGTACTAAGTGGGAGACACAGTGGGAATATGCTCACTCCATCTTACTTGGAAGCACAGATCCCAGTGTTATGCTGCACTGGGCTGTCTACTGTTCCTGGGCACATACTTATATATTTCAAGTGCATAGATTGACCAGATGGGACTTTGTCATGTACCATCCTCAGCTGTTGTGTTGCTGAGCTGCTAGGCAGATGTGGAAAGGGGTGGGAGTATTTGTATTTTCTGTTTCATTATAATTTCAGTTGTGAGAGATCTCTGATCCTAGGCATTTTCTCTTTAAAAGAGATAGAAATCTTTGTCATTACAAATGCAAGAGAAGAACCATACAAAAAATCTAAACTACTCAGGAAAGCAAAAGGGAGGCGAATATCAAAAGGCGTGATTGATAAAATCACCCTCTAGAGAGGCCTTCTCTTCCTGGTTTGGCCAGTGTCTCCAAGGAAGTTTGTTCTTGATATGTATAATTGCTCTCCATCCACCCATATTTCCTCCCATTTTCCTCCTCTGTATTTGTATCTAGTCAGTCATCTTTCTGATCTGTTCACTGTTGTTCTTCCTGGTGTTCTACAAACACTCCTACAGCCTTTGTGTTCAAAGAACTTCCTTTAGATTTTGTTTTATTTTTAGTTGGAGGGCTCACCATGTTTCCCAGGCTGGCCTTTAAACTTGTGGCCTAAATGATCCACCTGCACTGGTCTTCCAAGTTGCTGGAATTACAAGTGTGTTCTCCCAGGCCTGGTTTTGGCTCCTCCTACCCCCCCTAACCCCCCACCCCCCGTAGGTCTTCTGGTAGCATTTTTTTAGTTTTCCTCATCTGAAATATTTTAATTTCCTTTTTCTTTCCTGAAGAATAACAATTTGTGGGTGAGATTTTTTTGTTTCTTTTAACATTTGAAAAGTATTAGGGCTACTTCTTCCTGACTTCCTTCCATGAGAAATCTCTCATATAAATTCTGTCCTCTTATAGGTAATGCAGTCTTTCTGTCTGGCTGCTTTCAAGATTTCTTTGTCTTTACTTCTTAAGAAGTTTAATTTTTGAGCCGGGCGTGGTGGCGCACGCCTTTAATCCCAGCACTCGGGAGGCAGAGCCAGGCGGATCTCTGTGAGTTCGAGGCCAGCCTAGGCTACCAAGTGAGCTCCAGGAAAGGCGCAAAGCTACACAGAGAAACCCTGTCTCGAAAAACAAAAAAAAAAAAAAGAAGTTTAATTTTTGATATATCTTGGCATGAAATGTTCAGCTGTTATTGCTTTGAATATGAATTTTATTTAGTTTTGTTTTTTTTTTATTTTGAGACTGAGTCTTACTATATAGCTTAAGTTGGCCTCATATTTATGATCCTCCTGCTTCAGTTCCTAAGTACTAGGAATATAGGCATACACTACCATGCTTGGCTTGCTTTGAACATTCTTTTAGCTGCATTGTTCTATTTTTGTGGGATATCATTAATATGAATATTAGAATTTCTGTTAAAGTCCCATGGGCCCCTGAAATTCTGTCTACATAATCTTTGCAGTACTTGGTATTCTACCCATAACCTCATCATGTTAGGCAGGTACTCTACCACTGAGCTACACTCTCAGCTTCCAGTCTTCAAGATTAAATAAATTCTGTTGATACATATCTTCAGGGTCACTGACTCTATTTTTTTTTATTACCACTAAACTAGTCAAGTTTTTGTCTTGTTTAGTTTTGTTTTTGTAAGAATATGGGGAAATAATCCAGGGCCTTTTGCATTATAGGCAAGTTCTCTCCTACCTACTTAGTATGTTTATTTGTTTATTGCATTTTTCAGTTCTGTAATCTCTGATTCTCTCATTATAATGTCTGTTTCTTTGCTGAGTTGTCCTATTTTGTTTGTTTTGGAAGGACTTTTAATTATTGAATCTTTTTTTGTTAACTGCTTTAAATTTTTGTAGTGTTTTAGACTGATTTGTATCCCCCCAATACATTTGTTTGCACCAGCATTAGGACAGACCCAGTAGTCCCACAAAGTTGTTTGACTTCAGACACCAGCCAAAACTGAAGTGCCTAGGTTATCTATACCTCTGCCTACACCCCATTACAATTTGGAGATGTATTATATAGTTTTCTCATTGCTGTGTCCAGATACCTGACAGATAAGAAACTCATGGTTTTAGGGTATATTCCATCCTAGAGGGAAAGTCATAGAACATGAAGACTGCTTGCTCACAGGTCAGAAAATATAGAAGGGTAATACTGGTGCTCACTTCAGCTTGACTTTTTCCTTTGTTCCCTTTCTGTTCAGTCTGGCATCTCAGCCCTTGAATGGTACTGCCCACATTCGGGTGGTGCTTTCCTCCTCAGTTAATCCACTCTGGAATTGCCTTCATGTACATACCAAAGGTGTGTCTCACTAATGAGCTAAACATTTCAAGTAGAGAAGCCAAAGTAATCATCATAGGGCTGGAAGGGTTCCCCCACAACCCATCCTATACAAGTTCACAATCTACTTGAATAACTCAGAGAAGTCAGGAAGGCATGGCCTGTGGGCATACCTGTGGGACATTTTTCTTGGTTACTGATTGATGTGGAAGGAACCATCTCATTGTGGACAATGCTACTCCTGGGCTCTGATTCCTGCTCCTCGTTAACTTCCTGCCCTGACTTCCTCAAAGATGGACTGTGATTAGGATGTGTAAGACAAATAAACCCTTTCCTCCCTAAGTTGCTTTTGATCATAGTGTTTATCACAGCAACAGAACAAACTAGAACAGAACAACAAGAACTGAACTAGAACAAGGGTACAATTTAGCAACAACCAAGTGAAAGAGATATAGAGCAAAGGATGTAGAGATGAAGAGCTTCCTTCCACAGCCTCTGAGTATGCCACCCACTGAGTACTTCAATGCTGACTCAGCCAGTAGTTCCATGACTTTCATTCCTATCACTTAGGGCTATTACAAGGGTACAATTGGCTAAATCCCTAGCCATTGATGACCAACCCAGTTTCTAGCCCTTCTCCAGAGACATGAGCCAGGGTTGAAAATCCTTACCCTCAGTAATCATGTGTTGGTTTCTGTGGTGACCAGAGGCCCCATCCTGAAGTTGTTAAGACATCCATGAGTCTTCTCATTACCACCAGTAAATTCTAAGATTGGGGGGATACAAATACATTTTTCTATTATTATGCCACAGGATGTTATACTTTTTGGTATTTTTTCTAATTTTAACTTGAGTTCTTTCTCACAAGAGTGGTTGTAAATCCCAATCCTGTTGTGAGCAGGTCCCAGGGGATATGGTAGTGGATGATTATAATGTGCCCTTCATAAAGTGCTATTTTACCTTGGTGCATGGCTTAGGAAACTTGTTCATACTGATAGGCACCCTATGGCTCTTATCTGACCTATGTAGTGTAGTTCCACTAAGATATCCTTGAGAATGGGAAAAGTTATATTCAAATCTGCCAGTCAGGTGAGATCCAAAGAAGATAGTTAAGCAAAACCCCAATGGCATAACAGAAGTGGAACTTAGAAGAAGGCATTATAAAAACCTCAAAGCATCAACAGGAAAGAGAAAGCCATCTGGGATATAACTCAGGTGCAGTGCAAGAGAAAGTGGGGATCCTGTGGGTCAAAGCCTTTCTTAGGGTCCAGGACATTATCTAGTTAGGTTTTGCTCAAAAGGAGTTTCAATCTGGAGGTTTAGAGCAAACAGGAACAAGGATCCTGGAATCACATTGTGACTGAGAGGCAGTGACATTTTGACAGCATATCTAAAGTCTATGAATTATGTGGGGATTAGTGGACTGTGTCCAGTAGGTTATACCTCGTTGTGCCACTGAAGGGTAGTCACTAAAAACTAAGGTAGGTAAGGTGTAAGGTGTTGCTAGACTTGAGGAACTCAGAGGAGTTAGAGAATTAGAAACTGTATGGAAAGTGACTGAGCCCTGCTTCTGTTGTAAGAAGATCAAAATGGACACTCAAATAACATAAAATTATAGGAATTTTCTACTCAGAAGAAAATAACCATTCAGAGGCTTAATATTATGTATAACTGCTCGGCTTAATATTATGTATAATTAGCTCAGGCTTATTATTGACTAGCTCTTACATTTAAATTAACCCATAATTCTTATCTATGTTTAGCCACATGACTTGGTATCTTTTCTCAGTTCTGCCTTGTCATCTTGCTCCTCTGTGTCTGGCTGGTGACTCCTGACTCAACCCTTCCTCTTCCCAGAATTCTCCTCATCTGCTTGCCCTGCCTATGCTTCTTGTCTGGCTTCTGGCCAATCTGTTTTATTAAACCAGTGTACAACAGCATTATTCCACAGCATTCTAGGCTAGGCTTCTCTTATGTCAGATTTACTTCTGCAGGATCTATGCCTAGTCACGATAGGAGATGAGGTTCTTGGCCAACAGGAATGAAGAGTATTTCCCATCTGGGTGCTTATTGTGTGGGTCTCCATGAAGTCTTGCTGGTTTGCCAGCAAAGACAGTCTCAGTGAAAAACAAAAGCACTTTCTCTGCTGCAGGCTCCCAACTGATCTCCTCTGCTGGTGTTTCCTTCATGTCTGAAGTTGTTGGAGAGCCACCTGTTGATCTGAGGAAAGGTTGACACACCTACACAGCTTTCTGTTAGTAGGTTGGGGGTTTAGAGACACTGGCTTTGGTTCTTGTTGGGGCTTGGCAGTCATAATGCACTCTGGCACTTTTGAGAGTTCCTTGGATTCCTAACCAGACTGCTTTCCACTTTTCCTCCTTTGAAAGTCGTTTTTTGAGTGCCTTGTGTACTTTCAGGGCTTATAGTTATACTTAATGTAGTTATTGAGTAACTAGCATGAAACCATCTTTCCACATCACACTAGAGAACTACCTTTTCCTTCTTAACTGCATATGATTAGCAAACAGACTAAACATCCCTAACTAAAAATCTGATTCTGAAATGCTCCAAAATATAACATTTTTTTTTGAGTGCCAGTATTACAGAAGTAGAAGATTTCACAACTCATCTCATGTGATATAATGGCTCAAAGTCAAAAAG